>NC_135540.1:142076530-142304030 GCF_045843805.1 Urocitellus parryii | reverse complement strand
GAGTGGAAGGGACATGGCTCCTCAGGTGGCCTGGTAGGGACTTGGGGAAAATGGATCCCTGTCCCTTGACTCTCGGGGAAAGCAGAGGACAGCCCCCCACCCCACCCACATTCATAGACATTTGCTCAAAGTTGTCACTCCTCTGCTTGTTCTGACCCCGAGACCAACTGGAGTGACTTGGAAGTCACTAATGACTTGGTATCCCAAGGGTGGGGGTCCACACGTGGCCAGCTGTGTTGGGAGTGCTGGCCGATCCTGATCCGTGGTCCCATCACCCTGCCCAGGGCAGAACTCTGCAAAATTGAACACATCCCTAGCTCCATTTGAATCTGAGTTTCCTCATCGAAGAATGGAAGAGGTGACCTTGGACCCATTCATCTCACAGAGGAGCGCGGTGTTAAAAGCACTTGAAAACACTCAGTTTCTAGGTCAGTCAGTGGATGTGGCCCCTCGGTGCCAATCTTAGGCCTGGGTTCTGTATCCTTGAGGGCAAAACAACACAACATTAAACCATGTGCAGGAGGCAACGATGCACTCAGGAGAGGTGGTGAGCAGAGTGGGAGGCCAGCCGCGCTAGTGGACGTGAAATGTCCTCGTGCAGTGCGAGGCTGTAGAGAAAATCCCAGGGAATCTTTAAAAACCCTGCTAGACTCAATGAGAGACTTTTATAAGGCTTCAAAATACACATGTCTGTATTTTGAATATTTTCAAATGTTTGTATTTCAACATCCAAATACAAAACTCAAGAGTAATTTCAATATACAAACTCAATAATAATTTTTCCATAGCAATAGCTTGGAAGTTAACCTTTTTTAAAATTGAAATAAAACAATTGTAAATACCATTTGGAGTGACAAAAATAGATATGAAATGTAATGAAAGCTATGTAAGATCTGTATGTCAAGTCAAAACATTATTGAGTGAAATTAAAGACAATGTATGAATAGAGAGATATGCCATATTCATGGATTGAACACTCAATTATCGTTGACGATGTATCTCTTCTCTCAATGGAGGAGTAGCTGGGGTTGGCAAAATTTGGTTCATGAGGCTGGCTGCCCATTTTTTGCGAACAAAGTTTTATCAGAACACAGTCATACCCATTCACTTATATACTGTCCTGGGCTATTTGTTAATTCACTGACAACATTAACTTGTGATAGAGACCTTGGTACCCTTGAAGCCTATAATATGTACTATCATCTGGTCCTTTAAGAAAAAAATTCACCTACTGATAGACTTAAAGCAATCCAAATCAAAATTCTGATATTTTATTTTATTTTTTTTTTAAATATTTATTTTATTTAGTTCTCGGCGGACACAACATCTTTGTTTGTACGTGGTGCTGAGGATCGAACCCGGGCTGCACGCATGCCAGGCGAGCGCGCCACCGCTTGAGCCACATCCCCAGCCCCTAAAATTCTGATATTTTATGTTCATTGGTTCTACTTGGTCATGATTTATAAGATTTATGAGCTATTCTGTGATCCTCGTGTGTGAATCTGATTCAGTGCTAATCTTCAGCCTTTTGTTTAAATATAAATTCCTTAATTCTGAGGCTTTTTAAACTCATATTTTATTAGTTTTTTTTTTTAAGAAAAAAAACCTGTCTTTCCCAGAAGGATCATAAAGAACCTAATTTCTGAGTTCTTGCCCACCTGCATATTTGAACTTGCCTAGGCTTTGCCTTTTTATTCAAGGGTCATCTTGGCTGGGTATAGAAGTCCTGGGCTACATTTTCTCCTTTAGCCTTTGCAGCCATTGTTCTCCTGTCTTCTGGCGTGCTGCCCTTTATCATGACTTCTCCTTTTATCTTGGCCTCACTGCATCTTATCACCAGATATTCTTTCCTGGATGAACGTATGCATGCTATATGTCTAGAATCACCATTTCCCATGTGAGAGGGTCACCATCTACTTTTGTGGATTTTTTCCCCTGCTTTATCCTGTCGCTGGTTTGGGGGCACCTTGGCCTTTCTTCTCTGATTCACTTGTTTTTAATTCCTTAGTTTGGGCCATTTCCCCCAAATCAGTAGGAGCCACTAAGAAAACAGTGATGTCCTTGGAAACTCTGTGTCTGGAGACCTGCTTCCTGCCCCCAGGGACTTCCCTGGAGGTCTGTCTGTCTCCCTCATCACCTGCCCTTAAAGGGCCATGCTCTGGGTGGATTCTGTGCCCCCATGCTGCCCCCACATGGCTTCTACTGTGAAGAGGGGAAGCCGGGGCAGGGGTGACCCAGGCCACCTCTCTGGTCACTCCCCTGACCACAGGCAGGAGGCCCTTCCTCCTCACAGAGGTGCCCGCCAGCTGATGCTTCTGCTGGTCTGACTTACTGTTCTCGGAGTCGCACTGGGGGTTGGAGGGGAAGCCTGGTGGCTGTGCCTGTTCCCCACCCTGTTCTGGATGTCCCCATGCATCTAAAGCCACAGCACCAGCATGAACACTGGGCCTCAGGAGGTCAACCGGCAGGACCTGAGGTCCCCACATCAAGGAGAGGCAGCCCTGGAGGTGGAGGACTGGGCGTGGAAGGAAAGCTGACCCTGGGGAGGGACGGCAGAGCCAGGCGGTACAGGACTCTAATGGGACAAGCCAGCCTCCCCCTCTGGCCCCCTCCCGTGGCCGTCGGGAGCCGTCTCTGGGAGAGCTCATTTCACTCTCCCTGTCTTTGTGTCCTGCCTCCTGGTGGGCAGGACAGGGCCTTTGGGTGTGTCCCCAGCCTAGGCCCCAGCCAGGCCTTTGCTCTGGTCAGTGTGGAACATCCATCAGAGCTGGCCTGACTGCCATCTCTGACCACGGCCGCCCACAGTGCCGACGAGCCCTGGGGCAAGGGCATCCAGAGACCGGAGGTCTGCGCGCCCCAATTAGGCCTCTGACGGTGGCCAAGCCCGAGTCTGTCCCATGGCCTCCAGCTATCTGCTTCCCCTCCATTCTGCATAAAACACAGGGAACGGACTCTCCTGAGCTGGAGAAGGGAGATGAGGGCTTCTTGTGGGCCAGAGAACCAATTTTTTATCCCATAATCGATCCAGCATAAACCAGATACTTTCCACCTAAATTAATTTCAGATCATTGCGGTAATTCCCGAATTGGCAACACTGAGACTGTCCTGCACTGGCATTTGCCCAGCACCTGCCGTGGGCAGGGCTCAGGTTTGAAGGAGGCAGAGCACGAGGGACCAGGGTCTGTCCTCAAAATCTCGGCCCACGTGGGGACCATGATGCTCCATGTGGCGCTTCCTGCTGAGCTGAGCAGGAGGGCAGCTGGCGCAAGGGAACAGGGGCTCCTCACACCCCCAGCCCTGCCTCCGCCTCGCAGGGCCTTGTGGAGGTCTCCTGGCTCCCTCAGGAGTGCCCTGTGAGCTCGGGTCCACACCTTGACGTGGCCATTCCCCTGGCCAGACGCCTGATCCGTGCATCCGACCCTCCAGGGAGCCCGGCCCCACACCCTGCCTTTCTTAACCAGTCGGGTACCCACCCTACAGCATAGAAGCCAGCTTGGGTTAACTTGGCAGAAAGGAGTGGGCTGCAGGTTCTCTGGGCAGCACGTGCACACTGAGGGGGCTGCGCAGCTGGCCTGGGGAAGGACAGGGTCCAGCCCTGCTGCAGGCTCCTCCCGGCTCCCGGGAGGGCCTGGTTTCTAGAAGGGAACATCTGACCAGTGTGCTGAGTGTCTCATGGACTCAGGGAACAGACTTTCCATCCTTGGGCAGTGTGGGAAGGTGGGAGAGACCGTGGGCAGCCAGAGAGAGACAAGGAACAGCAGCTCCTCCAAAGACAGAAGTGGGGAGGACCAGGAAAGCCCTCTGCAGAGCCTCCCTGCCAGCCTGGCTGCTCCATGGGGTTTGAGAAGCTCCTCCTCAATCCTGTGGCTTGGTGATCTCACTGCACCAGCCAGGGACGGAGCAATGGCAACCTGGAGGAGCGCAGAGTGCTCCTTAACTCTGTTGGCCGCCTGCCTGCACAGAAAGGCTCCTGCCGTCAGCGCTCACCTCCGAGACCTGAGGACGGGCCTGCGATTCTCCCTGCACCCAGGGACCCTCGCACCAGCAGCTGGCTGGCGCCTGTGGGAACCCAGCCCGGGCTGCACCCCAGTTCCTGTGAGGCAGTGCGGCTGTGAGGGCTGGGACGAGCCTTGGGAGAGCCTGAGGGCGGATGTGGGAGCCCCGTCTGCTGCTGCGGGGTGCTGGGCAGCCTGGAGACCCTGGGCAGCTAGGCATGTGGCTCCACTCCCCGCCCGGTTCTCCCTCAGGTAAGTGGGGCGAACGGTAAAGCACCCCTCGGGCGTGGTCTCGGGCATTCCGGTCACCGTCCTGGCAGAGGGCTGCGCTCTGCACTAGGCTCGCTCTGTGCGTCATCCGCCAGGGCCCTGCGTACCTGAGCTCTCCTGGCTTCGCCCCGCGAGCACCTGCCAAGCCAGAGCTGTGCGCTCGGCGGAGCTGAGGGTGTGGGACCAGAAGGGGTCTGACGCTGGCAGGTGACCTCAGGGGACCACGTCTTAGGAGAGCCTTCTCTGTGGGGCTCTTACCAAGGAGAAACCCTAAACCATGCTCTGGCTTCCCTAGCTTTTAGCTGACTCGAGACAGGACGAGGACTTCCCCAGGTGCAGGGGCCAGGCGCGTGCCACCTCAGCATCTCTGGGGTCTGAGGACAGAGGGCTGGATGCGTTCAGTCTAGATGGACCCTCCAAGGCCTCCGGAGGGTCCCAGCCGACCAGCAGGACAGGCCCTGGGCTCACTGCCACCTGCTGGCACCTGGGACCCAGCAGGAGTCCCAGTGGTTCCCCCTCGAGGGCCTCGGGTCGGCCAGAGCTTGGGCCACCAGCCAGGGAGCCCTAGGGAGCCCCACCCCCACAGCGCCAAGGAAACGGACCAGGAGGTCAGGGTCTGCTGCGCCACGGAAGATGGGGCGCAGCAGCCCTCGGTGTCACTGGCCCCTGCTCCAGCGTCTGTGATGACCACCTGCGATCACTTCCTGCTTCTCCTCCCTGTGCCAGCGCTCGACCCTCAGGGCCACAGGCTCATGGAGTGGCTGGGCATGTGTGCAGCCAGCGGCTGCGGCCGGGCGTCCTTGGGCGGAGTCCCTCCTGGCTGGTCTGGGGGGCACCTGGCACCTGTTGCCCCTGGCAGCAGAGGTGCCTCCCCAGCCCCAGCAGGCTGCCACCCAGCAGTGCCCCCTGCAGCCCGCGGAGCCATGAGGCCTGATGGCTCAGGCCCTCCTGACTGTCAGCCGTCACGGAGGATAAATTAATATTTACTAAGCAGAGTCTCACGGGGAGGAGTGGGCCTGAGAACCAGGGGACGGGCGACCGGGACCTGTGGCCCCGCTCCCAGCTCTGGCCCTGTTGGCGGGGCTCGTGGGACCCTGGGCAGAAACCTGATCTGCAGCTAATTGCGGGGCCAGGCTTTCTCAGAGCGCTCCTGCGACCCCGCTCAAAGTGCGGCTCCTGCCCTCGGATACAGCCGTCCACATCAAAGGGAGCTGGGAGAAGCCTCCTGACACCCCACTTCCCCACCCCCACCCAGCATGGAGCGGCACCTCTGGGCCCTGCTCAGGGCAGAGGCTTCCTGCCCGTCCAGAGCCTCCTGCACACTGGCCGGGCCGCTACCTGTGCCCTGGGAGGACATGTTGCATCTCCATTTTTCTGACCTGGAGACAAGCTCAGAGACGTTAAGCGAGTCATCTGAGGTCGCACAGCTGGTTATGGGGTGGAGCTTGAATTTGAAATTTGTCTTTGTTTTCCGGAGCTGCTACCACAAAGTGCCATAATCTTGGTAGTTTTAAACAAAGTTCTGGAGGCCAGAAGTCCAGAACCAAGGTGTCTGCAGGCCCATCTCTCTCTGAGACAGGAGCAGGACCTTTTCTGTCCTCTGCTCCCTATGATCTGCCAACCTCAGGGTTCCAAGTTCCTCCTGGGGGCTGCACCCAACGCCCCCACCCCAGGAGGACATGTCACTGGGCCAGAGCCAGCCTCGTCCAGATGGCCTTGTCTTACCCCAGCCCTGTGCAGACCCCATTCATAATCACGCAGGCTTTCCGGGAAGTCACCAGAGCGCGGGCTCCTCCTGTCTGCCGGCAGGGCAGTGAGGGCAGCTGAGGAGGAGGCTTGTCCCCGATCCAGGCCCCGCACCTCCCTGCCTTCGTCCTGGGCACAGGCCCCAGTGGCAAAGGGAAGCTGCGGGTTTCAACTTGGTGACATCTGGCACAGCTCTGGGAC
This sequence comes from Urocitellus parryii, assembly GCF_045843805.1. NCBI lineage: Eukaryota > Metazoa > Chordata > Mammalia > Rodentia > Sciuridae > Urocitellus > Urocitellus parryii. Next base: position 142,297,818 of record NC_135540.1, on the reverse strand, counting down.
GCCCTCCGGAGCCTGCTTCTCACACCCAGGGCGAGGTGGGTGGCCTGGGCCCTTGGAGCTCAGCATCACAGGCCAGGGGTTAAGTGGCCACCCCAGGGCATGTGAGTCCCTGGTGGCAGGCCAGACAGGAACAAGGGTCTGCTGACCCCAGCCTGAGCTGTCCCCAGAAGCAAATTTGGCAGAAAGCTGGAGGCCCTCGGGGGGGGGGGAGCTGAAGAAGTCACCGTGGCCTCAGGAGGGGTCTGTCCAGGCCACAGCGTGGGCAACCCTGGTGGGTGCAGCCCAGGCTCACTGCCATGCAGAGTGGCCTCCACACGGAGGACAGAGCTGGGCGGCTGCCGGAGCGGGACGGGGGCTGAGCAGTGTTCGCGTGGCCCCTGGCAGGGAGGTCCCAGGGGTGGCTTCTGGCCCAGCGTGGAGGACGTTTGAGCAAGCTGAGGAGCCCAGGGTCTGAGAGAGGCCTCCTGGCCGGCCCTGCGCTCTCCTTGCTGGGCAGGGGTTTGGACCAGTGTCCGGAGGGTCCCTGCTGGCCCCAGCCAGTGACCCTGGGCAACCTCTTGGCAGCTGAGGGGCTGAGGAAGCTTCGGCTGCCCGAGCGCTCCCCACCCTGCCCCCAACAGCCCGGTCAGCTCTGCCCCTCTCCCTGCGGGGTCCAGGCCAGCCAGGGTCTAGCAGCTCGCTCATGCAGCTCCCGCTGCTTCCTGGGCCCCCTGGACTTGCATCAGCCTTGGGGACCTGTGGCCAGCAGGGGTCTGTTCTTACAGAGGGACAGGAGGGACTGGGTGGGAGACGGCCGGCCTCGGGGAGTGCAGGGAGACCCTCGGGAGGACAGCCCAGCCCCTCCCTGGGGAGCTGCTGGGGGCATCAGCAGGCCCTGGGGTCAGAGTGGGCGGGTGCCGAGAAGCAGCCTGCTAGGCGCAGCGGGCCCTCAGGCCCCCACTAGGTGGTCACATCTGCAGCAAGGGCCCTGCCACCTGCCTGCGGACCCCAAGCTTCCCCAACCAGGCCGGCGCCCAGAGCCTGGTGACTGCCGACCACGCTGGTCTGACCTGGGTGAAGAGGCGGGGCGCCCCTCACGGCATCACCCCACCTCCTCTCCTGAGTTAGGAGACGGAGTTCAGAGCCCCCAGGTTGGGGACAAGCTTGGAGGAAGCCTGGGGCGCAGCAGGGACGTGGGTCTGGGGGAGCACCGCCTCTCATGCCCCCTCCCCATCTCCTCCTGTCTCTGCCTCTCAGGATCAGGTCCTAAGAGATTCTGTGCCTCAGGACTTGGGCTGGGAAGTGGTCTGCCCCCGCGGGTGCCCCTGGTGTCTCCCTCTGCTCCCGGCCCAGCTCGGTCCACGTCTGCTGGGGCCTTCCCGGGAGGCTGCCGAGCTGCTCCTAGGGCTGGCGAGATCCGGTCCAAACTCGCCCCCCCCAAGCCCAACAGCCCCCTCCTCAGAAGGAGGAGCTGGATCAAATGTTAATCCTCTCCACATGTAGAATGTTCCAGATCGCCCCGAGCTCAGAGTGCCTTTTGAACTTGTGAACAGAAATTGATTCAAGGTGACGAATTTGTAATCAGTTTATGATTGATGGGCCGGGTTTCCAGAAAGGCAGCCCCGTGTCCCTCCTCCCTCCCGGGAAGCAAATGTGTTTCACTTTATCTTCCCCAGCTCGGGACCCGGAGGACCAGGGCAAAAAAACAGAGTCAACTGCGATATTTAACTTGTACGAGAACAGATGCCACTTAATGGGCACCGGTGGGAAGGAAGTGCTAAATGGGGCTCTGGCCCCTCCCTGTCCACTCGGAGGACACTCGGATGTGAGACTATTAGTGTGATTAGTGAATAATGACTTTGGAACTAATTTCGCCGGGTTGGAGAGAGAGCAGGACAAGCCGAAAGCAGAAACATCTGCTGGACGCCCGATTTCAAAGGGTAATTGACGAGGCTGCTCAGGCTGCCCACCCCGGGCCGCACCCTCGCTGTCTGTCTGTCTTTTCTTCCTCCTCCTTCTTTTTTCAATCAAAACTACCCTGAAGTGACTTTGAGCTCAACCCTAGCAGAGCTCAGCCGGGACGTCCTGGGGAGCAGTGACCCAGGGAATAGAGTAACCTGGGAGGGCCGGGAGCCAGGCCCCTCACCCAGGGAGCAGCCAGTGCCTCCTCTGGTGCCTTGGAGGAGCTCATGGGAGCACAGCCCTGACTCACTGCAGCCCCCTTCCCTGGCAGGGCTCCTCTGGCCCTTCAACCCTCCCGGGTGGGTGGCGGTCCCCCTGGAAGTCACCTGCTGTTCCTTCCTTCGGGCAGCCAGGTGCTGAGGAAGGCAGGGGCGGGGAGGAAGGGGACAAGGGAAGCAGGAGGGAGGGAGGGAGGGAGACCCCCGTTTGTACTGCTGGCCCAGGACCAGTGTCTGTGGTGGCCACTCCCCACGTGGCTGACTTCCAACTGCCACGGCCATGTCGCAGCTGGTGCCGCAGGAGAGGACACACCTGGGCTCTGGGGCAGGCCCGAGCTGGCCCCAGCACAGTGCTACCTCCAGGCCTCTGTCCACGCTGCCCCCTGCCAGGGCTTGCCCTCCCGCCTCCCCTGCCTGAGAAAGGCCTACCAATTCTTCAAGGGTCAGTCCCCTGGTTTGAGCTGGGCTGGGGGTCTGCCGTGGACTCTTCTGCAGCCCAGGGAGCCCTGGCCCAAGCTGCGCCCCCCACCCTCAGCAGGGCCACACATCTGAGGTGTGCACCCCGATGTCCTGGGCATCTGCACCCTCACCACTCCCGCCCACCCGCCCTCACAGCCACATTCCAGCACCACACTCCTGGACACTGGGCTGGACACACGCCTGGCCCAGAGGCCCCTGAGCCTTAGGAGCCTTCCAGGAAAGTGCATGGAGACCCTCCCCCGCCTGGCTGAAAGCGGATGCTGGGAATCTTGGGAAAGGAGCTCCCTGGGAGCCCGAGGGCGAGGCTGGAGGGACGCAGAGCAAGTGGGCAGGCGGGCCAAGCCCTGGGTGAGCTCAGGGCAGCACTGGCAGCAGACAGAGGGCCTGGTGGGGGCTGCCAGCTGGGGACAGGCTCCACCCCCTGCAGGCCTCCTGGGGAGGAGGGCAGGGGGCTGCATTTTGTCCTCATGCAGGAGAGAAAGCCTGCAGGGGCTCCAGGAGGTGGCGAGGAGGGTCCTAGACGGACACTGGAAATCCAAGTGTGTCTTCGCAAAGGCGCACACACAGCGCAGCATTTCAAGGATGCGGGGAGAGCCGGTGTCCCCCACTTCTGACCTGCAGCCTCCGTCTGGCACCTGCCCGCTCCCTGGTCTCTGTCCAGAGGCAGCTCAGTTTGCAAGGCTGCTGCCCTGCAGGAATTGCAGTGCCCAGGACACGGTCTTCTCTCCTGCACCCACTCGCTGTTTGGAGCCCAGCGGTGCCTCCTCATCGGTGCCTTCCCTTTCTGTCGTTCCTGTGACCACCATCAGCCACAGACTGGAAAGAGCACATGGACATTCTGGAAATGACCCGTAAGTTTTCAAAGGCATGCATTCTGAGTCGGTGGTGAGACCTCACATCACCCAGCTCATCAGGGAGGTTCCCGTGGCCCAGTGTGTCCACGCTGTGTGTGCCACCCCCTCACAGGCACCTGATGTCAGATCCACCACCAGGGAATCACAGCACCTGGGTTCAAGTGACCCCATTATTAAGTAAAATAATGATGGCCCCAAAGCAATGCTAATATTCTAGATGTATCAAAGTGCTTTCTCTAAGTGGAAAGGTGAATGTATAATAAGATATTTTAGGAGAGAGACCAAACACACGTGACTTTTATTACATAATGTTTACTCCTGTGACTGTCATCATGGTTTATTTTATTATCGCTGTTGATCTCTTACTGTGCTTAATTTATAAATTGAACTCTGTCCCGGGGGTGGGGGGTACATCCCCACTCCCTGGCCACCCCACCCTGACGAAGCGTCCCCTCCCGGGCATTGCTGCCTGCTCCAGCTGGTCCCGGGCTCTTCTACCTGGGTGTCGAGTGGGCCCCTCAGGTCCATCAGTGTAAAGCTGGGAGACATGGTCAGAATCGAGACAGGGTTGCACCTGGCGAGCCCCACAAAGGCCACTGCAGGCCTGCCCAGAGCCAGCAGAGCCTGCCCAGCCCTGCCCAGCACGGCCTGCGCCCAGGGACCACTGCGTCACCTCATCGTTCCCTTGCACCCCTCCCTGGCCGCAGCCTCCTTGATCCGCTCATGGTGGACTACGGTGCGTGCTCCCCCGGCCCTGTCCCAGCCCTGCCACGTCCCCTGCCCCCCATCCATGGTGGGCCTGCTCGTCCCCCCAGGAGCTCTCCCTCCAACGCCTCTGCTCCCCTCCTCCCCTGGCCATCCTCCACTCTCCAGGCACCCGGCTGCAGCCTGAGGGAGAAGCTTGCAGCCAGGACAATTGGGAACCCTCTTAGGGACGTGACTGGGCCCTTGAGCCTCCCGGGGCAGGATCTCCGTGGAGAAGCCAGCTGACCCTGAGCTGCATCCCAAATCATTTCTTTAAAAATATTTTTTAGTTGTCAATGGATCGTTATTTGATTTACTTACATGCGGTGCTGATGATCGAACCCAGCACCTCACACATGCTAGGCAGGCCCTCTATCACTGAGCCACAGCCCAGCCCAAATTTTTTAAAAACTTTTTTAGTTGCAAGTGGACCCAATACCTTTATTTATTTAGGTACCAGGGATTGAACTCAGGGGCACTCGACCCCTGAGCCACGTCCCCAGCCCTATTTTGTACTTTATTTAGAGACAGGGTCTCACTGAGTTGCTTAGCACCTTGCTGTTGCTGAGCCTGGCTTTGAACTCCTGGTCCTCCAGCCTCAGCCTCCTGAGCTGCCTGGATTACAGGCGCGCCCAGCTGTATATTGTTATGTGTGTGGAGGACAGAACCCCGTGCTCCACATGTGCCAGGCAAGCACTTCACCACCAAGCCCCAGCCCCAGCCTCCCACATCTTCACGCCACTTGGGAAAAGAACCCGGGGAGAAGGTTGCTGAAATAGATGGCTTTAGTGCCACAGGACTGCAGAGTGACATTTGATGTTAAGGCCCAGCAAAGAACAGGAGCCCCAGGAAACACCCAGAGTCCACCATCGGCCCTGGAGAGATCCGCTCTAGAAGTGGGGTGAACCTGGGAGCAGTGAGATTCGCCAGGACTGCAGCCCAGCCTCAGCCAGCTGCCTGGGGGTGCAAGCCCCCACCCGCCCGCACACCCGCATGAACACCTGCCCGCATGCACACCTGCCCGCACACCCACACGTCCACACGCCCACACGCCTGCACACTGGCCTGCACACAGTGCACCCCGAGGAGGAACACCACCTGCCAATTCACCAAGGTTCAACCAGAAGCTACTGAGCAAGGTTGGAGAGAGCCAAGAAGAGAACAGACCAGAGCCACGGGACTTAAGGGATGACCATCAAAGGCGAGTGACAAATGTGCTCGAGAAAACAGAGCAGCGGGCGAGCACCAGAGCAGGGACATGTAGGAGTGTCACCAGGTTCAAAGACCCGGGGAGTCTGGGAACCGGGGGGAGCTGGTGGGTGCTCACCAGCACAGGGCAGGGGAGAGGGACGGGGCAGGATGGAGCCAGGGAGAGGCCCAGGATCCGCCACACACACACACACACACGCACGCACACACACACGTACATGCACACACACACACACGCACACACGTACATGCACACACACACGTACATGCACACACACACACTCGTACATGCACACACACACGTACATGCACACACACACACGCACACACGTACATGCATGCACACACACGCACGCACACGGGGAGAAAGAGCCACACGAGGGGTTGGGGTCCCGTAGGGAAGAGGGAGCAGAGACAGTGTCTGGGAGCTCCCCAAACTGCCCCCCGGGATGCAGAGAGCCGCGGTCAGCCGAGCTGCAGACCCCGGGAGACAGCGGTGCCCCTGCAGCCAGAGGAGCAAGGCCGACCTTCAAGGGGCAAGGGGGAGTGGCAGATGGCCGAAAGGCCATCTCACAGCTGCAGACTCCTGGGGCCTCTCCCAAGAAGCAAGGGGACACTGCCTGCTTGCTCAGTGTCCCTAGGGGTCCTGCTTCATGGTGTGGGACCCATCTGAACCCCTGACCCCACCTGGGCAGCCAGTGGGGCCAGACCACTCTGGGGCTCTCAGCATGGGGACACAGGTCAGGACCAGGCCAGCAAGTGGACCTGGGTCCCAGGGCCCTGCCAGGACCCCCTGCTGCCCCCAGGGAGAGGTTGGACCACTTACTTGGGAAGGCAGGAGACAGCTGATCCCTGCGGAGCCCCCAGGCCCTGGCCAGCGCTCCACGTCCACATGCCCTCTGGACACCAGGACGACGCGTGTCACTCCCCATTTCACCGACGAGGCTGGGAAGGGTGAAATCTGCGGCTCACAGCGGGTCAGGACGGGGCCGACCTGGGGCCGAGGTCCACCAGGCTCTCGCGTCAGCCCCACACCTGCGGCCTGGCCACCCCGGGCCTGAATGTCCCCCCCAGGCGCTCCCTCAGCCTCTGAGCGCCTGATCCCACCCACGTCCTTCCCTCTGGGGTCCCCGCCCTGGCCTGCTTCAAGATCCTGTCTAGGGTCCAGGCAGCCTGGCTGGTGTCTTCGGCGGGAGGCCACAGAGGCGTGACTTGGAGTTCTCTGCTGTCCCCTGCAGCGGACCCAAGCTCCTGGGCCAGGTCCTGCTCTATCAGCTGCCCCCAGCACACAGTGGGTCCTCAGGCACGCTTGGAATGAGCGAGGCTTAATGTTAAGTTTCCTTTGACCCCTTGTGTGCTCAGCGGGCCCCGCCACCGTCCCCTCGCTCCCTGCCCACAGGCGCACGGAGCCCGCCTTCCGGGCCAAGCAGCCCTCACAGGGCACCGAATCTCCTCTTCAGCCACGTGGCAGGTCGGGCGGCCACAGTACTGGGCTGCTCAGCGCCTGTCCCCCCAAATCTCAGGCTGCTGCCCAGAGGCTCCCTTCAGGGCCCAGAGCAGGCTGATAGGGCGTCTCCCAGGGCAGCACAGGACGTGATGCAACTATTGAGACGGGAAACGGACGTGACCAGCTACTGAGACAGAAATGGACGTGACCAGCTACTGAGACGGAAATGGATGTGACCAGCTGCTGAGACGGGAAATGGACGTGACCAGCTACTGAGACGGGAAATGGACGTGACCAGCTACTGAGACGGAAATGGACGTGACCAGCTACTGAGACGGAAATGGACGTGACCAGCTACTGAGACGGAAATGGACGTGAGGGCTCTGACTGGGGATTTTCCATTATTGTTTTTTTTTTTTTTAATTGGAGGGATCTCGACGTGGGCTGGGAACCAGGGAGTGCGTGGGAAGACAGGGACAGGGCCTCGGGCACCTCTCTGGACAGCCCTGGGCGGAGAGGCCGCGGGGAGGCCGCGGGGAGGCCCGCAGCCAGAGGCCCCCAGGAAGGGCAGCAGAGGAAGAGGGGCGTCTTGCAGGACGTGGGGTGCAGAGCCCCCTCCCCTCTCGCTGTGGCTTCCTCCCCTGCCCCTGTGAGGGGCCCCCCACCACCTCCCTGAGCCGTGGCTTCCTCCTCGTGGATGGGCAAGTGTCCACTCCGCCAGGCGCTCCCAGGACGCGAGAGTGGGAGGCTGGAGCAGGGGTGCGGGCGGTCCTCAGATCTCAGGCTGCTGCCCAGCGGCTCCCTTCTTGGGGTGGATCAGAGTCTGGGTGACACCCAGGTGATCCCCGAGGCAGCGCCTTGGGCATGGACCACGGGGTACACGTGTCCAGGGAGAACCAAGCCCCACACACCTGCCCCGCAGAACGGGGGGTACTGCACCGTGCAGGACGGCCACCCCCACACGCTGGGGTCCCGGCTGAGTGGCCCTCTGGGCCCACGGGTGTCGCGTGGGGCAGGGCGGAGGGGTCGGGACTTGTCTCATGGCCTCCGAGCACCGCACGTGGCCTCTAAGTGAGGAGCTGGGCCACACAGCCACCAGGCGTGGTCTGTGCCCAGGCCGCTGCTCGGTCTGCGTCCCAGCCTGTCCCCAGGGGTTTTCTGGAGGGGCACCCTGAGGTCTAAGAGCCCAGCCCTGCACGGGATCCAGACACCCTGACCACACTGGGCCCGAGTGCTCTCGGGTGGTCGCCCCCGCCCCTCCTCTGACCGCTGCCCATGCACTTGGAAGCTCCACGTCTGGGCTCCCGGCTGTGACAGGGACAGCTGAGAGGCTGCTCAGGACCTGCGGAGGCGGCGGCTGGGGCGCGGTCAGGGCCGGCTCCCCAGCGGGTGCAGGAGGCCCACAACTGCCCAGCGCTCCAGAGAAAGGCAGGGGAATCAAACTCAGGCTGTGTGAAGGGCACAGCCCGGACCCCCCAGGCAGTGTGGGACTCAGTGCAGAGGACAGGGAGGCTGAGCCTGGACACGAGTCCTGCGGGTGCCCACTCCACTCTAGAGGGAGACAGGAGAATCGTGGCTCCCAAAGCAAAGACAGTTTCCATCAGCAGGCCAACTCTCCAGAAGGGCTTGGGGCCTTGTCCTGGTAGTGAGATGTGGGGCCTCCAGAACGTCTCTCTCCTGGCTGTGAGAGGGAGGGCCGCCTGGACATAGAGTCATCACCTGCCTTCCCACAGAATGAAGAAGAGATGAGTGGAGCAGGGCAGCCATTCTGGGACCATGAGGAGAGACGTGGTGGGTGCACTTGGGATCAGAGGGGCTGGATCCCCACACAGCAGGTGGGCTGAGCCACCCACCTGGCCAAGCTGCAGAATGAAGGAGGCAAGTCGTGCCCTGCGGGGACCCCTCAAGGGGACGGTGTGTCCTTACTGGTCCCACGTGGCTCCAGGGCCTTGGCTGACTGCTGCCGGCAGGAAGATCCTGCAGGAGCGAGACCCTGGGAGCCATCACAGCCCCTCCCTCACCGTGGCCTCTCAGCAGCGGCAGGAGGGGGACAGCTGCAGGGACCACCCCACTGCCGCGAGCTCCTGAGGTCCCTGGTGAGCGCGTCCTCCCGGGAATGCTTCTCCACTAGTCGCCGTGTGCCAGACCCTGTTGGTGGTCACTTGTGGGGTGCCACGGTGAGACCCGAGGATGGACATCAGCAGCAGACGCTGGTCCCCGCGGTTCTGGAGGCGGGAAGCCCAGGACAGGGGGGCAGCCAGGTGGTTCCTGGCGAGGACTCCTCAGGCTCACAGGCGGTGGCCTTCCCGCTGTGTCCTGTGTGGTGGGGACAGTGCCCCAGGGTCACTTCTCCTGGCAGGGGACCCATCCCCTATGCGGGCCCCTGCCTCAGCACCTCTCCTGACCCAGCTGCCCCCCAAGGGCCCGGCCTGCAGTCGCCTGGACTCAGGGCTTCAGCGCAGACACTCGGGACCCGAGACGGCCCCCGGTGTCATTCAGTGACTGGGGAAGAGCCACGGGATCCAGGCCCTCGCCCAGGAGCCGACGTCCAGGGACTTGCCCCGGTTCACAGGCAGCTGCCCAGGATCCAGCCGACTCCAGGCTCCTGTGTCCTCTCAGGACATCACGCTGGCCTCCCTCAGGCTCTCAGACCCTTGCCCTGCTGCCCCTGGGAGGGGACAGGACAAAGCTGTCATTACCCTACGTAGAGGAGGACTTCTCGGTTCCCTTGCTCAGAAACCGAAAAAGGGTAGAGCCCACCATGCATGGGATCAAACCCAAGGGTGATGGGGTGCAGACGCCCTGCGACCTCCAAGGCCAGGACCCACCCCATCACCTGCCACCCGCCCTAGGTCCCCGCCTCTGCTCTGCCTGATGGAGATGCCCAGGTCTGCACCCTGTGCTGCTGCAGGGCAGGTCCCGAGCACTCTCCCTGGAAGGCTTCGCCCCCAGGGCAGCCCACACCCACTCCCTCTCCTAGAGGCTGCCAGCTGCCCCAGAGAGAAGGAGGAGGCCCTTTCCTTCCTGCCCGTGGCTCTGTCTGCTGGGGTCTGAAAACCGATCTTCCACAAAGGACGGCCCAGCCGAACTCAAAATGGAAAACAGACCCTGGGCGGCTAGAGCGCGGCCAGCCCAGACAGCCTGGGATCAAAGGCAGGCCGGGCTGCCCACGGGCCCCAGCACGGTGTCTGGTTATCAAATTTGCACTTGGCAACTGTCTCTGTCCTGCTCACACTCCTGGAGGGAAGGAAGACCCAGCCAAGCACAGGTGACTCCACCCTCACTGGGCTGGGACGTGAGCCGTCCCACCTGCCACCTGTGGGTCCTGCTCTCTGCATGGGCACTGTGAGAGGGCTGGTCTTCAGGTGCCCAGTGTGTGACAGTGCTTTGTCCTCAGCTGGCATTGCCTGCACAGCAACCTGGCAGGCAGGTGCTGCTGAGCTGCCCTCTCCGCCATCAGGAGACCAGCTGCTCACCTGGTCCTCACGGGGGCACCTGGAGGAGCCTGCCTGGCCTCAAACTTGGCGCACTACGGGGTGCACGGTGCTGCTCACAGGGTAGCCCCTGTCCTTCTGGGTTGGGGAGGGCATTGGGCCGTGGAGTCGGGATCCTTCAGGTGGGAGGGTCCCTGGAGGGAGCCCGACAGTCCTTGGTGTCATGGGGACACAGAGAGCACCCCAGCAGAGACATGCTCACAGCAGGTCTCTGGACCAGTCAGTTTTTGCTGCATAACAAAATGGCCCGAGCCCGTGGCATGGGACAGTCACCAGTTACTGCTCATATGTGTCTGGTCAGCCAGGCACCAGCCCTGGCTCGGCTGGCCTTGGCTGGCCTTGATGGAGCCGTCCTGGAGTTTGGGGCCCTGGTCCTCCTGCAGCTGGCTCCGCATGCGCTCACAGGGATGCGGAGAGCCAGGGAGCAGGAGGGACGGCTCTGCAGAGGGAGGCCCTGCCTGGCTCCAGTCCTGCTGCCTGGTCTTGTTGGAGAGGTAAAGCCGGGGCGGAGAGGGGGAGGTGGGAAGACGCCGCCCAACAGCAAGGGCCACTCTGCAGTCCTCCAGGCCCTCCCTTCCCCAGGGCAAAGGCCAGGGCCTGACTTGGCCACTGCTAGACTCAGCCCACCCCTCCCACCACGGGGCCTCTAGACGTCCATCATGTGCACCCCCGTGAGTGTCCCAGCTCAGTCTCTCGCTCCGCTACAGCGACCCCTATGCCTCCAGGCTGAGGTGGCCCCTTCCTCCGGGGCTTGGCCTCCGTGGCTTGGCCTCCGTGGCCTCAGAGTCCCCGGTGAAGAGCTGCTGTCCGCGCAGTGATAGCTGCAGCAGCAAGACTGATGGCGGCGGCCGGCTGGCCGCGCCCTCCTGGGGCTGTCCTCGTCCATTACGGGCCGGGGGCGCTTGTCATCACACTGCGGTGCAAATCGGAATCAAATGCGTCGAACGCGCCCACAAAAACGCTCCCCTTTACATTTGCACAAGGGGGGGGGTCAGCCGAAGGCTGTCGGTCAACTTGAAAGAGAGGCCGAGGCTGAGGACACGCTGGAAACTGCTCTCCATCCCCCCCTCCGCGGTTCGGCTCCAGAGAGGACGGCGAATCCCACAAGAAAGCCCCGGTCAGGCCTAAGCAAAGCCACGTGTCCCGGCCCTCAGATGTTCTCAAGTGTCTCCAACGTCTGGGCCCAGAACCCTCAAGGTGTCGCCGGATCACCCGCCTCGGGGTGGGAGGCACAGCCTTCCCCAGAGCCGGCTCCCACCCAGGGCGCAGGCCGATGAGGAGCCGGGCGCTGCCCAGCGCTGCCCGCACCTCCGCATCCTGTGCAGAGAGGCCGCTTCTCCTCGCCGGAGGGACGCGCCACAGCAGGCCGCTCTGCCCCCACCAGCCCTCGCCCCGCTGGCTGCCCCAGCCCGTCCCTCCAGCACCCCTCCAGAAGGCATCCCCGCAGCTCCAGCCCCTCCTCACCCCAAACCACCCACCTAATTCTATCCCCCTCTGGACAGTCCACCTCCACTTGCAGGCGCCCCACCCTGCTGGCAGCAGGCCCTCTGCTCCCTTGGCAGCAGGGAGCGTGGGCGCAGAGCCTCGCCCAGTGGCCGGGAGCTGGGGTTCACCCCAACCTCAGTTTCGCCTCGCTCTGCTCCTCGCCTCTCTGCCTCTCCTGACCTGGACTGGGCGACGGCCTGCGTGTTCAGCTCCATGGGCGTCCAGCAGCTACGCCTTCCAGTTGGGTTTGCCCAACAGGGAGCCTAGGGAGACAGGAGGAAGTGTGGGGAAGGTGGCCAGAACACACATGCCCTTGGTCTTCCCATGCCCTCCAGCCCTGCCCTCCCCGTGGCCCTCCAGCCCCGCCCTCCAGCCCCACCCTCCCCGTGGCCCTCCAGACCCGCCCTCCAGCCCCGCCCTCTAGCCCATGCCCCCCAGCCCCGTCCTCCCCGTGGCCCTTGATGGCATGCCCTCCAGCCCTGCCCTCTCACCTCTTTTAAACATACCCCTGGTCTTGTTGGACCTGGGATGACACAGACCTCCCTCAGGAATGCTTAGTGGTCAGCAGAGAGCCCTGCTGTGGCCAGCCATGGGGACCTGAGCCAGACTCAGCCAACCGCTGCCCCCGTCAGCCATGTGCTGTGCACCCGCCCACTTACAACTGCCGCAACCTCTGTGCCTGTCAATCAGACCACTGAGGGAAGTCCCCTGGGCGGGTGTCAAGCTTCCCAGCCATGGCCCAGCAGGTGGGGGCAGGAGGCCTGACCAGGGCACGGACACCATGGCAGGCAGCGGAGCCTGCCCCAGGCAGAAGGCATGCCAGGGTGAGAGCTGTGGCCAGGTCCTCATCAGAGGGTGACAGCTGGGGTTTCGGTCTGGGGTGCCCCAGTACCCATTGTGAAGGCTTGGCCCCGGCTCAGGGTGCTGTGGGCTCAGGGTGCTGTGGGCTCAGGGTGCTGTGGGCTCAGGGTGCTGTGGGCTCAGGTGCTGTGGGCTCAGGTGCTGTGGGGGTGGGGCCTGTGGGAGGAGGTCGGGGCCAGGGGTCATGTCTGTGAGGGAATCAGGCCTCTTCTGCCTGTCTCTGCAGGTTCCTCTCCCATGTGCTCTGGCCATCATGTGCTGGGCTGCCCGAGGCCCAAAGAGAAATCAGTCAATCAAACCCTCTGAGAATGTCACCCTTGGCCCTGCAAAACCTTCTAAAAAAAAAAAACCCAAGGACGGCAGAGCCTGGGAGGAGAGGTCACATCGGGGCTGTGGAGGTGACTGAGTTGGAAAGAGGACCAGAGGCCTGAGCAGTAGACCTGCAGAGGGTGGCCTCCTGGGCAGCATGGACGTGGAAAGGAGTTGCCATCACAACTTGCTAAGCACGTGCAAGTGGAGGCCACGGTGAGGCCCCGGCCCTCCCTCGCAGCAGGGCTGAGGTTTAAAAGAGCAATAACCAAGGTGGAGCAGTGGCCGCACCTGTCATCCCATGGACATGGTGCAGCCGTCCTCCCATCCATCTCCTGAGCCCACCAGCTTTGTGGCGGCAACTAACACCTGGTTGAGAGACTCAAAGAAACAGAGGTCTGCTCGGCCCTCGGTTCTGGGGGCTCCCGCCTCTGTGCCCTGGCCCTTTGCTCTGGGCAGGACAGAGGGAAACGGGAAGAGGCAGACTGGGCCCAGTCAGAAGGCCCCAGTGGGGACACGCCAGGCGCTACTTGGTGGGAAGGTCTAGCCAGGGTGGAGGGCGGACTGCCAGGGGCCGGGCAGGACCTAGAGAAGGTTCTGGAAGGCGCTGCGAGAAGAGGGAGCTGCTGAAGCAGAGGAGGAGGAAGAGGCCCGGGGTGGGGGGTGGGGCTGGGCACAGAGCCTGGAAACCGGAGGGGCCGCTGCGGGGCTTTGCCTCTGCTCCAGGCCTGACAGGGAGGGCAGGCGTCCCCAGGAAGATGTCATGCCCAATGCCATCCACACGGCACCTCTGAGGCAGGTGCAGTCTTCCTGGGGTCCAGAGGGGTGTCTGGGGTGACAAAGGAGGTGATGGCCCAGGGTGCTTCCAGGGACCAGGTCTGAGGGGCTGGATTCGGCTGAGGGCGGGTGGCTCCAGCGCCTGTGTCCAGTGGGCCCTGGAAGAGCCCTGGACGTGTGGGACCGCGCTTCCGTCCTGAGTGAGCATTCACCCCTGTGCTGACCCCCATCCCTTCCAGAAGCTTCCTCCGTGTGAACACTGATCGTCCCACAGCCCTGCGGCCTCCAGGTGAGCACTGTTTGCTCCTCTGCACGGATAGGAGGCCAGGCTCAGGGGTGCGCCGGAGACCAGCCACACAGCGGGTGGTGGACGCAGCGTTGGCCCAAGAGCGGGCACCAAATTCAAAATGCACCACATCCAACGGAAGCCGGCGAGGGTCCAGAGCCCCCGCGGCCAGTGGAGGGGACCAGTGCTGCTGCAGCGCTGAGTGAGTGAAAGAAGGATGTAGTCAGGCCCCCCTGCTGGAGACTCCGCCCACCTCCCCGCCCTCTGACCCTCCGCCTCCCAGGTCCCGGCGTCACTGTGAGCCCGTGAAGGCAGCCGCACCCCCCACATCACCTGCCCTGAGGGGGCCAAGGGCTGCTGAGCGCTCTCGGCAGGTGAGGGAAGCGCCCCTTGGCAAGAGGCCTGGGAAGGCCCACTGAGCAGGGGAGCCTGGGGGAGGGAGGGGCCTGGCCGCAGGGAGCCCGAGGTCAGCACCCGGGACAGCTCCCAGCAGGCCCTCCAGGAGAGGCCTGGGCCCTGGAGCCGCAGGCAGCCTGTCCTGGCTCTGGTCTGCTGGGTCCAGCGCAGCACGTTGGACGGCACTCCCCTTCCCAGGAGGACTGGGGCCCAGCTGTAAGGGCCACCCCGGAGACACGAGGCGGGAGGCAGGTGGACTGGAGGTGTTCAACGTCCCACTGTTCAGAGAGGGGCCTCCAGGCCACCCTGCCGACACAGCTGAGGACAGACCCACCCCAGGCAGGACCCCGCCCACCATGAGGAAACGCCTGGGTCAGGGTCTCCTTCTCGGGCCTGACCTTGGGAAAGTGCCCACCTCTGTCAGAGCCCAGGCCCCACTGGCCACTCTGGTCACTGTTTGCTACTCTCTCCCTCTGCCCAGCCACCTGAAGAGATGGACTAGGATCCAAACCTGAGTGCAGGCCAGGACCCTGTCCCTGGGCCTGAGAGGGTCAACAGAGAGAAGAGGGCCACAGTGAGGGCCTGGGGCACCTGGCTCCCCTCACACACTGGGCAGCGCTGGCACGTCCCCACCTCTCTGAGTGGGGCTGGTGCACAACAGGCACCGCCACACCAGGGCACCTTGCCACTGAGCCACCTTCCCTCGGCCCCAGGCTCCTGGCCTCCAGCTCTCTGCTTCCTGGCCCCTGCTCGGCCCTCTCCCCTCCATGGGTGACCTGCTCCCCACGCCGCCCCAGGACAGGGCTCGGGGTCTGTGGTGTGGTGGCAGAGGTGGCAGGTCTGTGTCCTTGTGTTCTCTCTTCCCAGAATGTCTCTAACCTAAGCATGTGTCATTTCCTGCTGACCGGCAACGGATGACAGTAACCAGGGCAGCTCCCGGCAGGGGCAGGGCGGGAGGGGCCAGGTGAGCCCCGGGCGGCCGCCCAGCAGCGTCCTCGTGATCGATGGCCAGCAGGTCCTTCCTGGAACAGGTGGGCAGAGAGTTCCTTTAAACACTTGCTGTCTGTCCCCGCCTCCTCCCCACACAGGAAGCCTCTGCCACCTCAGGAGGCCGGGGGAGACCACAGGCGGGGGATTCCGGGGCCTCCTGGGCAGCCGGGCTGCCTGCCTGTCCAGTGGGGTTGGCACCAGGCCTGAGGTCTGCTCCTTCCCAGGCCTTCTCCAGCCCCACAGATGCCAAGGTCCCTCTTCCCGGCAGGGACAAGTCACGACACCATGTCACAGTGTGATCTAGGGGTCGCGGCCACCTGTGGGGCAGGCATCTCGAGCTGCTGACCAGAGCATCTTCATGCTGGGCAGACCTGAGCTACGAGGCTCAGAGAGGTGAAGTGGCTTCCTCCGGCCACAGCGGGACGGGGCAGAGCTGGGCCTCTTGGGGCCTTCGAGCCCCCACGCCTGCCCTTCTCCCAGCTCTGGCTGTCCTTCACCAGCACTGCCAGGCCACAGGCCCTGTGACAGGGTCAGGGTGCCCGTCAGAATGCCCACAGCCCAGAGCAAGGGACTGACCAGCAGGTCTAGTGAGTTCTGGGCCTGAAAGAAGAGACGGGTGGGGGTTGGGTGGCCACCCCGGGTTCACCTGGAGCCTCAGAACCTGCCCCTTTTGTAAATAGGGTCTTTGCAAATGTAGTTAAGTCTCTAGAGATGAGGTCATCTTGGGCTGCTCAGGTGGACCCTCTACCCATTGCCTCACGTCCTCAGAAGAAAAACAAAGAGACCCGCATGGAGCAGGGCTCAGAGACTAGAGTGATGTGGCCACAGCCAAGGAGGCAGGAGGGGCCCAGGCACAGCCCTGACCACACCTTCCTACGCCTCTGGCCTCCGGAGCTGAGAGGGTCAGTCTGCCGTGTGGAGCCTGTGAGGTCACATGTGGCAGCAGCCCTCCTGGGATAGGACCCAGCCCAGCGGCAGGTCCTGCACGTACCTACTGAGTGGCACTGTGCAGGGACAGCGGCCGAGGGGTGCCAGGAGTCCGTGCAGGCCGTGATGTGGCGGCTCCCTGACTCGGGGTCCCAGGATCCGGCCGCAGGCCCCAACCCTGGAGTTCCTGGCTCACCAGCTCTGGAGGGACCAGGGGTCGACATTTCAACAAGTGCAGGGGGTGAGGGACAAGTGCCAGGGACCCGAGCTGCGTGCCCCCCCTTTCCCTGGGCACCCCCTCCCGAGCCCACCCTCAGCTGCTGGAGACTGTGCTGTGGATGCTGCAAGGCGTCCCCTTCTCAGCCAGCCAGTGCCCCTAGCCTTGCCCAGGGGCGCCAGCTGGGCCCGCCTCCCCACCAGGGGTCTGCAGCCCATCCCCACTGACCCCCAGGCTAGACCAGGCCCAGGGCCCAGGACCACAGGGTGAGGGCGCGTCCTCGGGGTCTCCTGAGCGCACTCACAGGACCTCGCAGGGGAGGGCTGGGTGCAAATCCGTTCCTTCTGCTCACCCCAGACAGGGAGGTGGGGGGTCCAGCCACTAGTGAGGACAGAGCTGTCACAGGGACAGGGGCAGGGCGTCTGCTGGGTGCCCAGCCCTGATCTGTCACTGGGCATCACCCCCAGCTGCCCAGGAAGCAAACCCAGGTTCACCCACCACATCTCTGGCCCTCTCATCCCACGGCTGCCAGAGGCCCTGCTGGCTCAGCTTCCCCCACACATTCAGAACGTGCCCCTCCTCACCTCCCTGTCCACTCCCAGCCAGGCCACGCTCACGGCCGAGCCAGGCCACTCCACCTCCCTGCTCCACACGGCCTCCAGGCAGCCGGTGCTTTGCCTGCCCTTTCTCTCCCTGCGCCCAGGGCTCCCTCACACCACTCAGGAAAAGCCAGTCATCGCAACGCTGGCCCTGGTCACCTCTCCTGCTGCACCAGCCTTCTTACCCCAGGCATATCTTACCCAGGGCCATTGCCAGTCCCTGACACTCAAAACACTCTTCCCCAGGTACCTGCCAGGCCACCCCACTCGGCCATCCAAGGCCTTTCTCAGTGAGGCTGCCCTGACCATCCCACAGCAGCCGCCCCACTCTCCTGAGCACCCTCCCCTGCTGTCCCCCACACTCAGTCTCCTAATGTGCGACCTCAGCTGCTTATTTATGCAGGTCATCCTCCCTGTGATTGGTGAGCTCTGTGGAGGAGGGGCATTTAGGACGCTCTCAGGGCAGCAGGGGCTGGACCCCCCACACACCAGAGTGCACGGAGAGTGGCTGAGAAGACATGGGAGCAGCAGAGGTAAAGTGGGGCCCTCCCCACATCACAGAGCTTCCTTCCTTAGTTCTGTGTCCCCGTCCGTCACCTCTCCATGCCAGCCCCACGCCATCATTAGTGTCGTAACTTTTTAGGAAATCTTGTTACCTAGCAAGGAGAATCCCTCCATCTCCACCTTCAATGCAGAAGTATTTTGGCTGATTATGGCCTTTGGCTGTTTCATTAACTTGTAGATTAGCTTGCCAAGTTTCATGAAGAGGAAATCTGTTGAGGCTTTATAGATTGATTAATAGTGAACAACCTTTGTGCTCTCCTGAGTCGTGCAATCCCATAAGCATGACATACCTCTCCACTGGGTCTTGATTACTATGTCCCAGTAATATTCATAATTCTACACTGTGTGATCCTGCACAGCTATTATCAGGTGTATCCTTGGATGCTCCTTTTTTTTTCACTTTGGTAAATGATATTTTGATTGCGTTTTTAAACAACTATTGAAACATAAATGTAATTGACTATAGTTTATTAATATTATATCCAGAAATTGCTGGATTCTATTACTAAATCTAATAGATTCTCTTATCTTTTGGTTTGCTATATAGGAAAACACACTGTAGGAGAATAATGACACTTCCACATCTTCCTTTGAAATTGCTGTACCCCTTATTTCTTCTTCTTGTCTTATTGGACTGGCTAGCATCTCCAGCATAAGGGAACTAGCAGCTGTGCTGATGGGAAACCTGTTTTGCATCTGATTTTAAGGGGTTTCTTTTATTGGGGGTCACACTCATGGGAGATCTCATTTGCTCATTTTGTAAATATTCTTTTTTTTTGAGAGAGAGAGAGAGAGAGAGAGAGAGAGAGAGAGAGAGAGAGAGAAAGAGAGAGAGAGAGAGAGAATTTTTTATTATTTATTTTTTGGTGGACACAACATCTCTGTATGTGGTGCTGAGGATCTAACCCGGGCCGCACACATGCCAGGTGAGCGCGCTACCGCTTGAGCCCCATCCCTAGCCCCTATAAATATTCTTTATTGGGTTATAAAAGTTCAGTTTTTAGCCTCAATGCTAACAGAGTGAGCTTTTTTTTTTTTTTTAAAAAGTGAATTTTCATCATGAATTCTTATGAAAATTTAAAAGTATGTATTAAGAGGATCATGCAATATTCGTCCATTTATCTGTTATGAGCCATATTAACATTTTGAATGAGGCAATATTGCATTTTTGGAATAAATCCCAATTAACCATGATTCATTATTATTACAAAGCTTGGTTTCCTTGTATTTTTTTTTTTTACTGGACTTTTGCATCTATGTTCATGAGTGAGGTTGTCCAGTTGCCCTATTTTTATTTTTAAATGGACTGGAATATGTTTCTTTTTTTTTTCTATCCTTTCAAAGCATTTGTGAAATATTCGAGTTACTTGTTCTTTGACGTCTTGTTTCTGGTCTTTTCTTTCTGCCTAATTGATGTCCATTTCCCTGCATTGAGATCAAAGAGTTTTGTCTTTTTGACGACCTTCTTTGAAATGTGTTGGCCTGGTGATATTTTCTAGTATAAGTTGCATGGTGTGGGATGTGGGTGACCTCCTAGGGCGGGTGGAGCTTTCCATGTGTATTTCCTAGATCAGGCTTGTGAATTGGGTTGGGAAAGTGCCACCCTGTTTTTGTCTCCTGGCTCCACCGGTCACTAAAGAACCTGCCTTTGAGTAGCCGTGTGGAGCAGAATCTCTCTTTGTGGTTCTCCGAGCAGCCTGACAAAGTGCACGCTGTAGATTCTGAAGTTGTTACTGGGATTGAACAAGTTTGGGATCATAATTAAGTGGCAACTTTGGTTTCAATTCAGAGTCTCCGTCTGGTGGTTTTCACTGCATTTAGTTGACATCGTCATAGCTGCACCAGGATTTTTTGTTTTTTTCTGTTTCCTGAAGACTCTTTCCCTTATTTTCTTTTTGGTCCTCTCTGTCCTATGTCATAAATGGAAGCAGGCACAGCACACAGGGTTTGCCCTCTCACCTTTGCCTTTCACGGGGAGTTTTGCCCCAGTCTAGTAGGCACTTCAGCTGTTGACCCCCTGGTCCCTCCCTCTGAGTCCAAGGAATGCCTGCTGAGTCACCGCTGTCCCCCACGTCTCCACCCCCACACCATTCTCACCACCGTCTGTGCCACCTCCTGGGTGATTTCCTTGAGCCTCCTTCACCCTCACTAATTCTCTCTCTAGCTGTATTAACTCTGATTGTTAATTGTCTTCCTGAGATCAGTGTTTACATTTTTTCACTTATGGAATTTCATTTTGATTCTTTCAAATCAGATTGTTCAGTTTTGATAGTTCCTTCTCCCTAGTTGAGTTTTCAACATCATTTTTAACACTTTAAATATATGAAACCCTTTGGTTTTCATCTGGTGATTGTGCTATTGCAGTCTTTTGGGGTCTAAGTCTGTAGGGTCTATATTCCGTGACTATTCCTCGGGTAGTATTTTTATTGTGATTTTAGTTCTAGTCACAGTGCAGAAGTATCTGATGGATGAGGATTTTATTAAATGCGTCCCCTGGACCCAGGTGCTTTCACCTGCCTGACTCCGGGAGTCACCAGCCCCCAAAGGGCCCCCAGAGTGGAGGGGGACATGCAGAGCCACCCAGCTCACCAGGCTGCCATGGGGAACGCCATGTTCTTTCCAATCCAAGGCTTAGGAAGCAGCAAGCAGCAAATCGTTTACAGTTTAGGATTATAATTAAGGCATGACCAGCTGGTGGCAGAGGAGGCCCTGGGCTGAGCGACATCAAGAACCGCTCCTTCAGGAAGGTTCTGGGCCATAATCTGGGAGGCACTGGTATGTCCTGAGATCCCAGGCGTGGCCAGCAGGGGTCTCCCTGTAGGAGAGCATGAATCAGCATGGAGGGGGAGGAGCAGGGGAAGGAGGAGGGGGAGGAGGGGAGGGGGAGGGGGAGGAGGGGAGGAGGGGAGGGGGAGGACGGGAGGGGGAGGAGGGGAGGGGGAGGGGAAGGAGGAGGGGGAGGAGGGGGAGGAGGGGAGGGGGAGGAGGAGGGGGAGGAGGGGAGAGGGAGGACGGGAGGGGGAGGAGGGGAGGGGGAGGATGGGAGGGGGAGGATGGGAGGGGGAGGAGGGGAGGGGGAGGACGGGAGGGGGAGGAGGGGAGGGGGAGGGGAAGGAGGAGGGGGAGGAGGGGAGGGAGAGGGGGAGGAGGGGAGGAGGGGAGGGGGAGGATGGGAGGGGGAGGAGGGGAGGGGGAGGAGGGGAGGGGGAGGAGGGGAGGGGGAGGGGAAGGAGGAGGGGGAGGAGGGGAGGGGGAGGGGGAGGAGGAGGGGGAGGAGGGGAGAGGGAGGGGGAGGAGGAGGGGGAGGAGGGGAGAGGGAGGACGGGAGGGGGAGGAGGGGAGGGGGAGGAGGGGAGGAGGGGAGGAGGGGAGGGGGAGGATGGGAGGGGGAGGAGGGGAGGGGGAGGAGGGGAGGGGGAGGAGGGGAGGGGGAGGGAAGGAGGAGGGGGAGGAGAGAAGTGGGAAGGGGAGGAGGGGAGGAGGGGAGGGGGGAGGGGGAGGGAAGGAGGGGGAAGAGAGGAGTCGGAGGAGAGGAGGGGGAGGGAAGGAGGGGAGGAGGAAGGGGAGGAGGGGAAGAAGGGGAGGAGGAGGGGGAGGAGGGGAGGAGGGGAGGGGGAGGGAAGGAGGAGGGGGAGGAAGAAGGGGAGGGGAGGAGGAGAGGAGGGGAGAAGGGGAGGAGGGGAGGAGGGTGTGTCCCTGGTCCCTGGCACCCAGCATCTCCATTCCCCTCTCATTAGGCTCAGGTGATTTATGGGCTCTCCTTAAGTGGGGCTGTAACTGGATGGGCCTGAGTCATTCCCAACAAAAGAAGCCACCACTGATCCCACCAAACAGCAAGGGGCAATTCAGGGCACTGGAGACCGGTCCTCAGGGGTAGCCACCTGCCCTCTCTGGGGACAGCTGACCCTCTGTGAGCCCCCTGGGACACAGGGAGCGGGTGGCTTAGTTGGAGTTGAATGTCACTCTGGCTGAATAGCCTTTCCAGGTGGGTAGAGCACAGGTGCCCTGGAGGGATCTGGGAACCTGGTGGTCACCTTGAGCTATGGCTTTGATCTAGACCTTGAGCCTTGGGGCTCTTGTCCTTCAACACAGAGATCCCCCGCAGGCTGGCTGGGAGACCACTCCAGGTGACAGTGCCGGGAAGGTGGCAGTCCTGATGCAGGCAGCAGGTGACATATGGTGGGCGTCCGGGGACTGCAGGGCCCTGCCATGTCTCCTCGTCCAGCTGTGCTGGACGGTCCCCGGGTCAGGACACACCTGAGGCCTGGCCTGGAGGAGGCGAGCCTAAGCACAGGCCCCCCTTTCCTCGAGCAGCCGACAGGAGGATGAGTCCCGACGGCCTCCCGGGGCTGGGCCGGGCCACAGCTTAGTTAAACGGCCCTCATCCTCATAAATCCTCCTGGCTGCTCTCAGGCTCGTCAGCCCCTCAATTGCCATTTAAGTGTTTTTCTGCACTAACTGCTTCTTGTTAAATAGTTTGACATTTATGTGTCTAGACTCCGGTTGTTTGGATATTGATTTGGCCCAGATGATAATGGAGGCCGTGCCCCTCCCACTGTCCTTGGCAGCCGCCGTAGATCTCTGTGGAGGGCCGCTTCCTATCTGCCTGTGCTGGCACCCGAAGCGAACCCCCATAGGGTTCAGAGGGCTGCACCCCTCAAATGGGGTTGGGGAGAGTGGGTGCTGCCCAGTGAGGTCTCCTGCCCTCGCTGAGCTGCTTCTCTCTGGAGGTTGCAGATGCTGATGTCCTGGGTGCAGGGCAGGGTGGTGGAGCTGGTGGCACTTGGACAGCGGTTAAGCCCACGGGGCTGTTTGCAGCCCGCGGAGCCCGTCACCTTGTCTGTGCTCTCCGCCCTCCTAGGAGCACCCTTCTTTCCTAGACCTTGCAAACTCCTACTCATCCCTCAAGACCCCAAACAGACACCCCTTCTTAGGTTTCCACGCTTCCCAATGACAATGAGGTGAAGGCGCCCAGGAAGCTCAGAGCTGTCCAGGGAACCAGCCAGCCCCTCCTTGTCAGCATGTGAATGAGCATCAGCAGGTGACCTGCGAGGCCACCAGCAAGTCTGAAGTGACACAGGCTTGGGACCGGGCTCCCGGGCTCCTGGCCCAGCCCTCTCCTGTGGCACTGCGGGTGCCTCTGCCCAGGTTGTGCCAGGCTGTGTGCAGACACCAGGGAGCTGTGGCTGCAGAGAGAAATCTCCAATCAATACTGCAGCGCGGCGGAGCCTGGCCTGGGGAGTCTCGGCTCTGGCAGGGCCAGGGAGGGCCAGGGAGGGCCAGGGAAGCCCAGCTCCGGCCTCCACCTCCTCCCACCTCCTCTTCTCCTCCTGGAGGCCCCTTTCCTCCTGTGCTTCTTCAAAACAAACTAAAACACGGAAAAGTTCAGAGAAAGGTCCTCCCAGGTCCCCGCTCCCAGGGCCAGAGCTCCTGTCTCATCACTTCTGCTCCATGCTTTGAGATGAAGGGGAGAGAAGGCAAAATCGCCGGCCTCCCTGGCCCGCCCGAGGCCACAGCTGGGGTGAAGGTCCTTCTCCAGGGCCCTGCCTGTCTGGTCCCTCCGCAGCGCCTGGGGAAGCCCTTGTTCTTGCATGTGCACCTAAACGTCATTTTAACCCTTCACCCACTCCATCTTCTCCACTTTCCCACCGTCGGCCTGTGGGCTGCTCCCCAGGTTGTGCCCTGAGCAGACGATGGTCGATGGTCGCAGCCGACTCTGGGGAGGGTCTCAGTGTGAGTCCCAGGGGCCCAGTGCTGAGGCTCCTCCCTGGATGTGGCCCCGTGACACCCCTCCCTGCTCCCTCCCCATGCCGCTGAGCGGTCACCTGCCTGCCTCCCTGTGATCCGGGCTGTCCCCAGGCTGTCCTTGGGCTGTCCCCAGGCTGCGCTCCCCTTCTTCCACCTGGTGCTTGGTTCCGCCTTCGCCAGAGTCTTCGCCGTCCACCGTCCTCCAGGAGGGTCCTGCCTGTGTCTGGCCTCTGGTCTCCCGCCCGAGGCCTGGAGCTGCCCCTGAACGTCCTCTTAGTTGCTTTTCCACATCGAGACCTGGCTGGTCCAGGCAGCTGTGGGGCGTGGGCCTCGCGGGGCGGAGGCGTCTCTGTTCCGGGGCAACCTCGCAGTCCTGAGGCGTCGGGTTCGGAATCTGCTGCACTTAACCTTCCATGTCTCTCTCTGAGCCTCCGGAGACCCCTGAGTCTGTGCGGGGACCTTGAGCACCTTCCACACCAGGTGTCCTGCTTCTGCGTCCTGAGTCTGATGCAGCAGGGCTCTCTGCTCGTTGAAGAGGTGTGCAGATGCACCTTTAAGTGCCCGGGCTCTTTAACATGGCTGTAGGTTTTCTATCCTTAAGGTTCCAGAGAGAAGGGGTACCAGGGATTGAACTCAGGGCACTCGGCCCCTGAGCCACACCCCCAGCCCTATCTTGTACTTTATTTAGAGACAGGGTCTCACTGAGTCGCTTAGGGCCTCGCCATTGCTGAGGCTGGCTATGAACTCGTGATCCTCCTGCCTCAGCCTCCCAGCTACTAGGATTACAGGTGCGCACCACTGCGCCTGGCTTCCTTAAATTTTGATAACATAGTTTTCCGGGGAGGGACCGGTTCTAATCCCTTCACATATCTAACTTGCCAAGCTGGGCCATCTTTACTTCCGAGCTGTCTGGGGCCTTTGTTTACTTAATACTTTAGAAGACAGATCTCGGGTGCTGCTGTGGAGGGAGCCAGGCCACAGTGGGTCCAAGAGCCGAGGTGGGCCCAGCGCCCTGCAGAGCAGCAGGGTCAGGGGCTTGCCCCTCTAGGTATCGGGACACTTGGGGAAGTCACAGAGACCAACTCGGCTCTCAGGAACCCGCTCCCAGTGTGCGCCTCAGGCAACTGTAGATCTGTACTGCACAAGAACTTGCATACAGACGTCCACAGCCGTTTCACAACACCCCAAAATAGGGACCACCAAGTGTCCAGCGTTGGAGCTGGGTAAGCACAATTGGTCAGTCAATGCAGAGGCAACTCTTTGACCACAGAAGGGACTGACACCTGGGTAACAGGGTGACCTTGAAAACATGATGCTCAGGGCATGAAGCCAGACACCCAGGACCACCCTGAGATCCCGTCATACTCAGGGTCCAGGGCAGAGAAGTTCATGGCTCCCAGAGGCTGTGGACAGGAGGAAGGGCAAGTGGCTGCCAGTGGGTAGGAGATTTTGTATTGGTTCGTTTCTATTACTATGACAAAATAGCTGAGGCCAGGGACTTTGGAAGAAAAGAGGTTTGTTTAGTTCAGCATCCTGGAGTCCCGAGGACATGGCGCTGGCTTCGGCTTGGCTCTGAGGCGGCCCCTTGGCAGCGTCACGGGGCAGATGGCATCGTGGCAGGAGTGTGTACAGGAGAGAGGAAGCTGTGCCAGGAGGAAAGCCAGACGGCTGGGGAGCCACCTTGCTCCTGGAGTCCCCCCTCCCTCCTGTGAGAGGCCACCGGTCCCGGCAGGGCTGCGCCCCCTGCCACTCGCACGCTGTGCCCACCTCTTCTCACCTCCCCACACCAGAGGCGGGGTACAAGCCTCACCTGCCCTCAGCAGGCTTCCCGGGTGCAGAGGCAGCCGGCCCTCCCGCGGCTCCGGAGGTGGGCTCTGAAGGCCACCTCCGCTGTGCGCGAGTTACAGCTGCGTTTGGGGGAAGACTTTTGGTGCAGGATCCAGCAAATAGACCTCAGGCTGCTCGCAGGGCAGGTCCCTGGGTTTGCCCAGGTCCAGGAAGCCCAGTGTCCACCCCGCGCCGAGGCTGAGGGAATGGGTGAGTGAAGAGTGGACAGGGCCAGGTGGCTGAGCATCCGTCCTGGCCACCCAGCCACGGGGAACAGAGAAGCTGGGAGCCTAGTTCTGTCCCTTCCCTCCAGCCCACCCAAGGAGGGAGGCCAGGGAGGGAGCCAGGGCCGGCTGAGTGGGGCAGAGGCAGAGCAGGGCAGGTGGACAGCGCAGGCCAGCCCCGGGAGCGAGCTGGCGAGGGCAGGGTGGCAGAGCCCCTGGTGCAGTGAGGTGCCGTGTGCCCCCCTGGGGGTGCCTCCCCAGCCTGGTGCCCCAGCAGGCCCTGCGGAGCACCAACCCACGGCACCTGCGGGTCAAAGCGGGCAGCACGGCCTCTCGCCGGCACCCCACGCCCCTTGGTGCCTGCGTTTCCTCATCCCAGGCCCCCAGGCCCCGCCTGCTTGGGCTCCCTTGGGCCCCCAGGCGGCCTCTGTGGTCTGAACGTGGTCAATGGGCAAGGGCTTCTGTCCAGGGAGGCTGCACAGGCTCCCCACTGGCCAGGTTCAGGTCCCGAGTGGCCGCCGTGGCTCAGCCTGGGCTGGTGGCGGGGGTGGAGGGTGGATTTGAGCTGGAGACGTCCACTCGGGGCCTGGGTCACCAGCAAGGTGAGCCTGAGTGTGCCAGGCCCTGCCCCAGCCCACACGAGCAGCTGCCCCATAGCAGACACCCCCAGTCCCTAGGAAGGGGCTTCTCCTGGCCCCAGAATCCAGCCTCCTGGGCCCCTCTGGGGCCTCGGGACCAAGCTTCTCCTGCAGACCAAGATGGCCCTGTGGTCGGGTTTGGCTCCACGTCACTCCAGCGAGGAGTCCGGGTGCCCAGGCTGACCAGTAGCCTCTGCCAGCCTGCAGGGCCCCACCTCCCCGGCACCTGCCCACTCCGGGCACTCCCTGCAGTCCGCATGGACACGGGCCCGTGTTGAGCAGAGGCTCATCAGCAGATCTTTCCCAAAGCCCCATAAATTCCTCCCAAAACGCTCATCACAGAGCAGTCCCACTCAGGGGCCTCGGCCTGGAGGGACGCTCCCCGTGGCAGGCCAGTCACTGCGCCAGGGCTCATTCAGCCCTGTGAGCAGCAGGCACAGCCCAAGGGGTGGAGAGACCTGTCAGAAGACACTGTCCCAGGTTGTGTGAACAGGAAGAGGAGGGAACCACGGGCCAGCAAAACTGGCCGCCGAGGTCACCACCAAGGCGGAAGTAGCCATCGATCCCACAGCTGAGGAGACCTGGCTGGGGGTGACGGGAGGGTGGGCCGTGAAGCGTAGAGTCCACTGGACTGTGGATTCAGGAGTGAGCAGAGGTGGGGAAACTCCTCTCACTGGCCTCCTACGGCTGCTGTCACGGTGGACGCAGCCGACACACACGTTCCCTCACGATTGGGGTGGAGATTTGAAAGGACCCTTGTGGGCACAGAATCAAGGTGGCAGAAGGGCCGGCTCCCCGGGAGGTCCAGGGAGGGTCCGCCACCGCTTCTAGCTTCCAGAAGCTGCAGGGCTCCTTGGCTCCTGGTCACAAGGCTCTGAATTCTGCTTCTGTCCCCACTTTTTCTCCTGCCTCCGTCTCACGAGGCCACTCATGATTCCAACTGTTCCTTGGCATCTGGGGTGCAGAGGTTCCCCGACCCCAAGGTGATCAGGTCCCAGGCACCCTCCCCGTGTGTGACTGGTGCGGAGTCTGCTCGCGCCCTCGGCCTCCCCCGACACTGCCTCCCGCTGGGAGACTCCGGGCCAGCTCCAGTGGGCACAGCCTCACACGCTGAGGAACGGCATGGGGACACACACACGGTCCCCCACCTGGGACAGGGCCAAGACCCAAGGTGACGGTGCTGGGACATTCAGCACTGGGGACACAGCCTCAGGAGGTGGCTGGGTCATGTGGCAGGCACGTGTCACCTGGTACCCGTGGACTCAGTGTGGCACTGGGGTCCTGCAGAGGGCCGAGTCCCCCTCTGCTCCCAGCTTGCAGGCTCTGGGCAAAGCCGTGCCCCTGGGTCCCCAGCCTGGAGAGCCGCTGCAGAGCCAGCCTCGTCCAGGGCCCCTCCAGGCCGGGACACCTCCCTGGGAGGCACTAGGAGCCCTGGCCCTGCCTCTCGGAAGCCGGTCTGCTGGGGCCGGCCCTCGCCCGCCCTCCCGGCTCAGGCTGCGGAGCTGGCAGTGCACAAGTCTGCTTTCTATTTGGCAGGCAGAGGGGGCCGCAGGCAGAGGGGCGTTCTGGTCAGTGGGCAGGAGGTATTCGCCCCCCCCCCCCCGGCCAGCAGACGGCTTTGATGTGTCCCGAGGGTGAGGAGGCGGCTGCAGTGGGTGGGGGCTGCAGGTTGGGATTCCCAGCATGTCCGTCAGAGTGGACGTCAGTGGCAAAGTCCTTCCCCCAGGCCAGGCCAGGCTCTCGCCAGGCAGGACCACGTGCTGGTCACAGAAGGACAGGGCCTGGCTCAGTCCTGAGGGTCCGGGTATCTGGGTCTCAGGGTGTCCGGGGCCCAGCTCCCAGCTTCTCAGCCCTCCCTCCTCGCAGACTTGGGGGAAGCTGGGACAGGCTGGTGCCGGGAGGTCCAGCTGCCAGGGTCCCCGCCTGCACTCAGGCCTCATCTGGGCAGGCAGGGGGCAGCGGCCATCTCTGCTCCTGGCAGACGCCTCCTCTTGTAGGGACAGATGCTGGGGACAGTGGAGTTGGCGGTGGTCTCCCTGGAGGACTGAATGGGTGAGCCATCTCCTCCTTGCAGGACTTCTCAGAGCCGGTCACAGGGATGTGTCCCAGGGCACTCTGAGAGCCTCCCCGACTTGACACAGGGCGAGGACCCCCCAGAAGAGGCCCCTGTGGATGTGACCCTGCAGTGTGCCGGGAGAGCACCTGTGCTGCCACCTCTGGGAAGCCCTCCAGGGGCACCTGACCAGGCCGAGCTGCCCGCCCCCTCCTCCACCCAGCGAGTGCGTCTCCCAGAGTGTGCCCTCTGTGCCAGCACTGCCTGGTGGCCGCCCTGACCCCACTTAGCTGACCACGTGCTCACAGTGTGGGGCCTGACCTCCCCACATACTCAGCGAAGTGTCTGACGCACGAGCTCAGAATGGGGACATGGACGTCTGGAGAGGGGCAGAGCCACACATCTCCAAAGGCCCTGGAGAGGTGGTCAGGGAGTGACCGCAGCTCGGCTGGCTCCTGCTTGGCCTTTGTTGAGCCTGACCCTCACCAGCTTCATGGATGAGCCAGGACACACAGCTGGGTGGCATGGCCGGCCAAGGGGACATTCCTGCCTCTTCACTGCAGTCCCAACCCCTGGCCACGCGCAGAGAGGGCCAAGAGCCAGGTCACAAGTGGTCGGGGTCCTCAAGGCACTCTGGGAAGTGGAGAGCGCAGGGTCATGGGCAGGGCCCCCTGTCCAGGCCCGCCTGACCAGGATGTGGCACCGAGGACCCCAGCCCCTCGGGGCCTCCCCTCCCCAGATGGTGGCAGGTGGGGGCGCTGGAGCCAGCAGGGCCAGAGGCGGCGGCCAGCGGGCAGGCGGGGTGCTGACGCTGATGCGCTCAGGCAGCCGAGAGCAGCCCTGGCCGCTTTCTGGGCCCTTCCAAACAGAGTCCACTCTGCGCTCCCTGCCCCCAGACGCCGCCAGAGAGGCGGGAGCCAGCGGCCTGGCCCGTCTGACCCGCCCCCCAAGCCGTCCTACACCTCAGGAGCAGACCTCTGACCCCGCGTGGGGAGCGCGGGGCGCGCTCAGGGCTCTGTTTATCTTGCGTATTAATTCTGGCGGCGTGGGCTCGGCCCGAGACCGCCTGACCCCTGACTCTGGGGCGACAGGAGCGGCCGCCTCTGCTCGGGCTTCCCGCCCATCTCAGGGCAGCCTGCGGCGGTGAGCGGCACCTGGCCCTGCCTTCCCTGTGCACATGGACGCCGGCCACTGCTCTGGGCCAGGTGAACGGCCTGTGCAGAGGCCGGAGGGCCACAGGACCCTCCTACCCTTCATGCTGCAGAGGGGCCCCGCTCTTACCAGGGGCTGCTGATTCTCCCAGGGGACTGGGTCAGGTCCAGGGCAACAGACATGAGCAGCGTACAGGGTGACCCCTAGACCTCGCCGACCCACTCCTCGGAGCCGGGGAGCAGGGTGTGCCACTGGCCACGTGCAGAGAGGGACCTCCTGAGCAGTTCTCGTGGTCCCAGGATGAGGACGCCTGTCTCCCTGCACATGGGAGGTGTAGGTCCCTCCTACGTGGACGCTGGGACATGCGGATGACCATGGGTCTGGCCACCTCACATGCACCCAGGGCTGCAGCTACGTTTGTGGCTGCCCTTTCCTCTCGCTTCCCCTTCAGCTTGGGTCCCCTTCCCAGAGCCCCGTGACTGGTCACATGCTGCATCATTGACAGGCCCTACAAGCTGCCTGAGAGCTTTGGGATCAGACGTTCTTAAAGCCCAGGAACGTCCTGCTGGGCAACAGAGTCTTCTTTATAAACCTGGAGGAAACAGAAGCAGCCCGGAGGCGGGGCTGGTGGAGGTGGCTGCTGTCCCTGAGTGCCACAGTGCTTTGCTCAGGGTGACTCCTGCTCGGGCAGGACCTGCTGACTTGGCGATGACGTCCTGCAGTCCAGCAGATCCACAGCCAATGGCAGCTGCGGCTTTGAGGACCGACCATGTGCCTGACCCTTCTGCAACTCACCCGGCTCCCTGGCCCCTTGGGAGAGGAAGGACCTGAGGTCCAGAGAGAGCAAACTCCCTTTGGGGACCACCCCAAAGCGCCCAGGGGCTCTGGGTCAGACTCAGCCAGAGCCGGACGGCTGCTCCTCAGCCACAGGCCTCCCCAGACACCAGGGCCCGGCTCTGCAGGGCCAGGCTCTGCCCACTTGTTGCTTTGCCCTGGACGTCAAGGTTGGAGGTGTCCATCCTGTGGGTCACCCAAGCAGCAGAAGGGAGGAGCAAGACCCTCGGGACCTGCCAGCCGGGCTCTGAATTATTCAACTCGTGCTCTTTATCCTGGTCAGAGCTGCGACCGACGCCCATCTAAACACAAGTGAAAGGAAAGGGAGGACCCAGAGACCAGGCGGAGACCAGGCGGAGACCAGGCGGAGACGCACGAGAGCCTGTCAGAGCTGACAGATGAGGGCCATCTCCCCACAGACGGAGGGAGGCAGGACAGGCCTGCGGTTGGGGACCTGCACGGGGCAGGCTCAGGGACCCCGAGCAGGGCCCCAATGCTGGTTAGGGGCAGGTCTGGGGAGTGGTGGGCCCTCCTCCACATCGCCCTCCCTAAGATGGCCGTCCACGCTGAGCAAGGACCTCACAACAGGGACAGGAGCGTGGCCAGCCTGGCCTCGCACCCTGAGCACTCCTGCGTCTGTGTCTCCCTTGGCCGAGTCGCTGCAGGCCCACGGAGGGCCTTTCCGCTGTGCCAGCCGCCCCAGGTGCCCCTCCAGCCGCCCTTCTGTCCTGCCCGGGGCTCGCTGCTCCAGCCAGGCGCAGAGGGAAGCCATCCAAGCCAGGTGCCCGGCCACAGATGGCTGCCATCTCTGCTGTCATGGTCACGGTCGTCCCCTCCTGTGGAACACGGGGTACAGTCGAGTGGTCCTTGCAGGGTGGTGGCTGTCCTGCCCCTGCCTCTCGACGACGCCCCCCTGACTCATGCTCAGGAGGCACAGCCCGGCTCCGTGGCATGGCCAGGTCCTGCGTGGATTCACTCAAGGAGCTGGCAACTGGGGACACAGATGCCATCAGAGTCAGCTGGGGCACAGCCTGGGAGCAGCCAGACAGATTATCCCCAGCACAGGGCTGCTCCCGCCAGCCCTGCAGGGACGTCCCTTCACCGTGGCCAACCTTGTCCTCTGACTAGCCGGCCGCCTCCCAGCAACAGCCCGTTTCCATGGGCAGATCAATCTGTCTCCACTGAGGGGAGAGAATCGCAAAACAAACAGATTAGGCCGCCCCATCGAGCC
Organism: Urocitellus parryii; assembly: GCF_045843805.1. NCBI lineage: Eukaryota > Metazoa > Chordata > Mammalia > Rodentia > Sciuridae > Urocitellus > Urocitellus parryii. Next base: position 142,266,313 of record NC_135540.1, on the reverse strand, counting down.
CCGGCGCTGGGCGGGCTCAGGCTGCGCCAGGGATTTCTTCTCTCATTAAATGACCACCCGGGGGAAGCAGAATGCTCTTGGCTCCCGAGGAATCGCTCCAAATCCATTTCCCCTCGAGGGCCCTCCGGGCCTGCTCAGCAGAAGCCACACAAGGCCTGGCCATCACGTGGCGCCCTCTGCAGTGATTTCCCAGGGCTGGACAGCCTCGACCCACTGGCCAGGCGGGGCTGTGACCTGCTGGAGCCTAAGCTCACCGTCTGGGAGCCAGACTGAGATGGCGGCATCTGCAGGGCCGTGCACCCTCCCAGTGTTCCCATGGGGTCGTGCTCCCTCTCAGTGCTCCCTCTCAGTGCTCCATGAGGCCATGCGCCCTCTCAGTGCTCCTGCAGGGCCGTGCTCCCTCCCACTGCTCCCCCGGGACCGAGTGCCCTCCAGAGCTCCTGCGGGCCATGCTCCCTCTCGGTGCTCCCTGAGGCCCTTCCAGGCCCCTCCAGCTCCGTGGCTGCTGCCTTCCTTGCCCTTCCTGGGCTGCAGGTCCCACCCATCCCACCTGCCTCTGCCACACTCTCTGTGTCCCTGTCCCTCTTCCTGAGCACACCCAGTCATCCTAAACCCAGACGACCTCACTTTAATGACATCTGCAAAGACCCTATTTCCAAATAAGGTCACAGTCACAAGCACCTGTGGCTGAGACTTCAGCAGACGTGTTTGGGGACACAATCGCACCCACATGGTCTGACCGTCAACATGGCCCCTCCAAGGAGGCTCAGCAAGCCCAGCACATTCCAAGAACCAAAGTCACCTTCTCACTTAGTCCCCCCAGGAGGTGTGTGACAGTGCCTCGTCTCCTGCAGACCAGGTGACCTGGTATGCAGGGACACAGGACACACAGCCTAGCCCGGCGGGGAACTTGCTGCAAGACCCTGGGCCCACACCTGCCCCTTCAGCCACCTCCGCATGCTGCTCATTCCCATCAGGGCAGCCCCCTGCCCTGCTCAGGCATGGCTGTCCCAGCTCGCAGAGGGGACCTGAGGTCCATCAGCTGGCTGCGGCATGCAGTCAGGGTGGCCAGGCTGCACCGTGGCCTTGCCCTGCCCCACACTCAAGCCGGCTCTTCTGTAGAGCACGCTGCCCCCAACACGCCAGCAGAGGAGCTGAGCCTGGGGACGTGCAGGGCGCAGCGATGACCTGAAGATGCCCTGGGCAGAGACCCCTGCTGGCCACCACAGGCCACGCAGCTGTGGCAAGTCTCCCAGCCAGTGACAGGAGGGATGGGAGAGGCCAGGGTCTCCAAGGCCTCCTGCCAGCCCCGCCCCGGGAGCCTCCAATTCCAGCACCAGCGAGGAACACCACTGTGCCTCCCTCCAGAATCAACGCCGCAGCCTCCTGTGGACGAGGACCAAGGGGACAGGGGCCGGTTAAGAGCTCTAGGAGAGAATGTGCCTGCACCACGACGTTGTCCCCATTTCTCCCATGAGTGGTGACGGAGCCTGAGCCACACTGGACACCAGGCCCGGCCTCTCCCTCCAGTTCCTGGTGGTTCCCACAGCCTGCCGCAGCCGGCTTGGCCGCTGGTGACCCTCCCCAGGGGTGTGCTGGGTCCCCCGAAGCCACCTGCTCCTGTTCAGGTGACTGGAGGAAAGCCACGCTTGTGCAGGAGGACCACCCAGAATGAGGAGAGCCTTGGCCCTGTGGGGGGTCTGCCCCCAGCCAAGTCCTCAGGAGGACAGGGGACCCCAGTGCAGCCACCGAGGCAGGTGGAGAGCGCGGGGATCATGCTGTGCGTGCCGCAGATTCTCTACGGGGTGCACACTCTGCAGAATGGGGTGTCCTCCAGGCCCACGGTCTACATTGATGGAGGGCAGAGGCTGGGCAGCTGGAGTGGAGGTGGCGTGGGTGCTGGGTGGTGGACTTTGATGCTTTCCTTGCACTCAAGCCCTGTCCTGGGAGGTTCTGATCCGCTGCTTCCCACGGCCTGGCTCAGCGGCACCCTAACCCCAGCCAGGGGTACAAGTCTATTGCAACGAGGCCAGAGTCGCCCACTGAAGGAGCGGCTCCTCCAGGTGCCGTGGTCATCTTGCTGTTCCCCATCAGCAAGCTGTGGGCAAGGCCGCGGGCCTGCGCTCTCGGTGGTGTGCTCTGTGTTCCGAGGGCCCGCGGGCATTTCTCTTTTGAGACTTGGTGCCCCTCAGTGCTCAGGAGCTGATGCCATCATTCAGGAATTCTAGACAGACCTGTGAAGTGCCTGCCAAGGGTGGAGGGTACCAGAGCTCAGGGGCATGGCGCCGTGTGGGCACACGTGTGGGCACAGGTGGGCACGTGTACCGGCGGGTGACGTTTCAGCAAAGGGTTTCAGACGGTCTGAGGAGTAACAGAGACAAGCGTCTGCAGCCAGGTGGAACCAGTCATGAGGAGGCCACCCCATGGGACATGCCTAGGCTGTCCGGAGAGGAGCTCTGTGACGGCAGGGTCCTAGGGCCACGCTTAAGCAGTGGGAGTGGACACTGACCTGCAGGGAGACGGGCAGAATTGGCCAGGAGGGTCCCTGAGTGCCCCGGACATGAGGCCTGATGAGAGGAAGGACAGCCACAGAGGAGACGGAGCAGCAGGAGCCCGCTCACGCCCACAGAGGGAAGAGAGCCAACTGGGCGGCAGGGAGGGAGCCGCCGGCTTCCACTTGGCTGGCAGGAGGAGCTCCTGGGGGCAGGGAGCCGTGGGGCTGGGAAGGCGACCTGCACAGCTGAGCCCCTGCAGGCTCTTGCTGGCCGGGCCAGTGAGACCCTGGTGCCCAGTACCTGGCCACGCCTCAGGGCCATGCTTGACCCCAGAGGCCTGGAGGGACAAGCCAGTGGCTTCCTGGGGGCAGACAGCAGCCTCTCTGAGAAGCAGGCTCCCCACCCGGGTTCCCGGGCAGTGTGGGGACCCCCCATGCCTGGGGTTGGCCCTGGGAAGGGAGCCGAGGCCACCGAGACTGGCCCGGCCCCGATTGCTGTGCGGGGCTGGCGCAGCTCTTCTGCTCCCCCAGGGAGCCTGTGTCTCCTGCGCCCTCTCTGAAGCACCGGCTGGTAAGGCCAGCGGGGTCCTGCCCTCAGGATGCCTTAGGAACCCCTCGCCCTGGCTCTGGGCTGTGACAGAACAGGGAGGCAGTGACAGGGAACACCGCCTCCCAGCATGTCCAGGAAGACGTGACCCTGAGCCCTGGGAGGTGACGCTGCGGCCTGCCTTGCCTCCTCCTTGCTCTGCTTCTGTCTCGTGGGATTTAAACAGAGGGGGCAGCTCATCTGAGGGATGCGTGCTGAGCAGGGTGGAGCAATAGACTCTGCCCTGGGTCCTGAGGACGGCCAGGGTTTCAAAGGACCCTGATTTCCAGCCCATTTTCACCAGGACAGCAAACCTGGTGGCCCACAGACACCTCCTGAGATCCCGGCACCCGGGGACGCCGTCTGTCCTCTGCAGAGCACCCACTCAGGAGGCAGAAGCTCTGGCCAGCTCCTGCATGGTGGCCAGGCCTTTACTCCACAATTCTGTTGGTTGTGAACCAACCAGGTTGCCAAGCAGGACCATGGCACTCAGCGACCTGCTCTGGAGGGCGGCAGGAGGGCAGCTGTGGCGAGGCAGGGCCACACCTGGGCCAGGGCCTGCGGCTCCGGCCTGGTCATCACGCCATATTGGTACAGCGTCTTGGCTCTGTTCAGCTGGCGGGGGGGGGGGGGGGGGGGATGGACCCGCCCAAACAGGCTCTGTTTCCCTTTATTGAATTCACTGACATTGGATTTATGGAACTGACATTTCTGATGACAAAAATTATCTGTGGGGCCAAATAAAGACGGACGAGGCTCTGAGGCCACTCAGGAGGCGATTTCGGCCACTAATCCCGCTCGCGGGTGGCTTATCGCATCCTGGGGTGGTGTCATGCGTAGGGCTGGGGTATAAAGTGCCCTTTTGGGTTTTTCTTAAGCTGACATTAGTCAATTGTGTATAAATCTAATCTCAGCTAAAAGGTAGATAGTCCACAGCCACAGGGTGAGGCCACCTCACGCGGCCTGAGCGCTGCGTCCAGCCAGACACAAGCCGGGAGGAGAAAATGCTGTTCTCCCGACTAATCAATTACATTTGGGTAATTGATCGTATATCAGTATTGATGAAAGCCCATAATATGTGAGTTAGAAGGGAGTGGGTTCACAAAGATTAGATTGTAGACGAGAATGGAAGGAAAAATGAGTCTCATAAAATCATCTGAGAGTGGTTCATGGTCTAATGCCCGGGCGGCCACGAGCCTGGCCCCGGTGGCTCCGCTCCTCTCCCTGAGTCCTGTCCACCTGGGGAGAGGGGACCAGGCGACTCGCAGAGAGGGATGGGAAGGCCACCGAGCCGCCCGCAGCTGCAGGGATTGTCAGAGGGAAAGACGGAGGGCTTGGCCAGGTCCCTCAGAGGCAGGCTCGCAGTGGACAGTTTTAAGAAGACAGGGACCAGGGAAGGACCACTCCCGTCCACAATGAGACCAGCCCCCAGCAGTGGGTTCCCTGCCAGGGCTCTCCCCCCTCCCCAAAGGCCACGCAGATAGGGAGCCACCGGCCAGGGAGGGGCCCAGTCTCCAGGCAACCTTCGGGGCCATCCTTAGAGTCCAGGATTCTGGAGAGCCCAAACCAGCCCTGAGGATGGGGCCCGGGAGGGCTCATGCACAGGACCCAGCTGGTGGCCAGGGCCTGTGGCTCATCTGCCGACACAGGGATGGCTGGGCCCTCCATTTCCAGGGGCGACCCTCACCCTCTCCTTCCCTCCCTCTCAGAAGCAGCCCCCCACCTCGCCACCCGCACGACCTCCCCTCGCCCAGCCTCCCCTCGCCCAGCCTCCCCTCGCCCAGCCTCCTTGGGCCGGAGCCCCCCTCGGCTCCTCCAGCAGCGAGCCCTTGGCCTGGAACGGCACCAGCCTCCCCTGCTGGAAGCCAGCCGGCCAGGGAGGCCAGAGGAAGAGCCAGGCCGGCCACCCCTCCCGCCCTCAGCCACCCCGCCCCAGGCCCTCCCCATGGCCGACAGGTTTCTCTGGTGACCACACTACCAACATCAAGGCCAGGTCCTGTTGCTCATTCATTCCTTCATTGCCCAACGAGCCTCAGCGGCTGCCCAGAGGTGCAGAGGACCCAGGGCGCAGAGCCACCCCACCGGGGAGCTCACAGGTCAACCAGGACCACAGAGGGTGGGCGCCCCCTCAGCCAGGCGAGGCCCAAGGACTGCCCCACTGCCCACCCAGCCTGGTCTCACAGTCCCTCCTCCTCATGCCCATCACCATGGCACCTGGCCGGCTGTCCACCCCGCCACCTTCTAGTCTCCTCAAGGCGCCGCTGCCTGAATCCTCGCACTCCACCGAGATGAATCCAGAGAACACAAGATGCGCCACTTAACCATCTTTAAAGAGAGGACTTCGTCGGGGTTCTGTGCTGGACAGTGGTGCCAGCTGCTCACTAATCCCACAGCATGTCGACCACCCACCCGCAGCTACCCTCCCATCTCCCGCCACGGCTTTCCGCGGTTCGGGCCTGGTCACCTACCTACTCCTCCGGGGCCCATTGTTCCCACTTGTATTGACATTTGAATACACCTCACATATTTGATTACATTTTCCTAAGAAGCCCTTTCTTTTTCTCTAGGTCTTTAATTTTACTTGTAGAGTTATACAAAGTGAAATCATTAAATGAAATTTCCTTTTTAAAATAGTTTAATTTTCTTCCAATTTTATTTTTACCTCCTTTTTTAAAAATATTTTTTCTAGTTGTTGATGGACTTTATTTCTATTTTATTTATTTATATGTGGTGCTGAGAATCGAACCCAGTGCCTCACACATGAGAGGCGAGTGCTCTCCCTGCGAGCCCCGGCCCTGGCCTACTTTTTTCATTCTGTGCTGGGTCTTGTTTGCTCTCTCTCTCTCTTTACCAGGCTCATGAGAGACGCATCTCTCTGGCGAGTCCCGGGACCGGCTCTGGGACTTCTTCATGCTTTCTGTGGCTCAGTGGCTCTGCTTTCTGTTTATCTTTTACCTCCGTCATTCTCATCTGTAGGTCAGTTTTCTGTCACTGTGACAACATACCTGAGAAAAGCAACTTAAAAGATAGAAGGACTTATTTTGGCTCCTGGTTTCAGACATTTCAGTCCCTGCTGTGTGGCCCCAGCACCATGGGCCTGTGGTGGGACAGGACATCATGGCGGACCGCTCGTGGTAGAACAGGGCTGCTCATGCCGCCAGCAGAGGGGGAGGAAGAGAGAAGACGTGGTCCCTAAGGGCATGTCCCCCCAGGACCCACTCCCTCCAATCCCACCGCCTGTAGCCTCCACCACCTCCCAGTGGTTCCTTCAGCTATGAATCCACCAAATGGATCAATCCATCTCGAGGTGCTACCACTCGCTTCCCACAAGGCCACCCCTGGACCCTGGGGACAAAGTCCTCGACACTGGAGCTTTGGAGGACATTCCAGATCCAAACCATAGGATCTCTTTTCAAAAATCCTTTCCGAGGGTGACCGACCAAGGTCTTCAGCCTCTCTTGTCCAGTAGCGAGTGTACTTAAGGTTGTCCTGTGTCCCTTGGCGGAATGCCCCTCCCACGCTCTCGGATCAGCCTGATTTCAGGTGCCATTCCTTCAATACCCAGGGATGTCGCAAGGTCTGTCTCCCAGAGCCACTGCCCTCCTCGCTGTCACGGTGAGAGCGCCCTGGGTTTCCCTGGGTATGTCCGGGCAGAGCCAGGCGCCACGCCCAGCAGCCTTGAACCACCTGAGAGCCTTCTGGCCAATGGGAAGCGAGCAGAAGTGTGGGCAGAGCCTGTTGGGCACCGTGAGGGGCGATCGATGCGGACCTTGCGGCGGCTCAGCTGGGGTCAGCCAGGAGCAGGACCAAGACCTGGGCCCTCTCAGGGGATCCTGCTGCTGACCACAGTCCCGGCGTTCATGTGGGAAGTAAGTCTCCCTCGCAGGCCGCTGCCCTGGGGCACAGGGGAAGCTCAGCCTCTGCTCCAAGTGGAGAAGAAGGGAGAACTTAGGATTCATGATTTTCCTAGAATATGATGAGTAAAAATATCTACCTTTTAATTTTTTCTTTGTAATTAAGTACATTTCCCATTTTTTAAATTGCTAAATGAGTCTTTGAAAAAATATGGCGTCTACTTCAAGTTGGAGATGTTTTAGGAATGTATGAAGTTGAATTTGCAGACATGTGGTCCGTGTCTCTCAACCTGACTGATCCTTTGCCGTCCACCACGTCGGTCTGGCCCTGAGAACAGGGCTTGCCATCCCCGCTGGGCCCCGCGGCCCTGAGGTTCTCCTGGGCTTTGGGAACTTGGCTGTGTAGCTCAGTGGTGGGCGACAGATTCATCATGTTATTTTATTCACGCGTCGTTCTCGTCACTGCCCTCCGTTCCTGGCCCATTTAACGCGTGGACCCTCGTTTCTAGCTCTGGTGCTGACCATGGGCCCTCCGTCCCCCGTACACGTGTGAGTGGCATCTCCAGACACCTCTGTATTTTCAAGCACCGTCACCTGTCTGTAGCGCCCTTCTTTCTGGCCTTTTTGGGGGAGCACAGCTCACCTCGTCTGCTTGCAGGGCGTCCACCAGCACCATGACCACTTCTTATTGCGGATCCTGGGTGTCGGGGCTCTGGGGGCTCCAGGGCAGAGCCCCTTCCTCTGGGCGCTTTGTGGACACATGGCACGCCACGGCCATGGACACTCCTTCAGTTTCGTGAGTGTCCCCAGAGGCCCACGTGTTGCCGTTGTGAACCCGGGAGGTCTGCTGGGAGCAGATCGGGTGGGAGTCCTTGGGCACTAGGGGGTGTCCTCAAGAGAGATGGTGGGACCCCGCCATGCTCTTGCCTGTGCTTCCTGGCAAGAGACGTGACACTCACTGTGATAAGTGTTCTGGCCACGGCCACTTGCCCTCACCAGAGGCCAAACCAGTGTACCCACCTGGTCTTGCACCTCTGAAATGGTGGGCCCCATAAACCTCTGTCTCCACCAGGTCAGTGCCTCTGCCATTGTGCTGTAGTGACATGCGCTGACCAGGACGGCCTGGGACTCCTTCCCTCCAGTTTGGGAACCTCCTGGGCTTCCTGCACGGCCCCCTGCGGCTTTGTGGTCCCTTCCAATCCACCCGCTGCTCTTCCTCTTCCTCTCTTTCCCTGTCGCTCGCCCTGGGGCTGCTGCTGTCCCCGGCTCTCCTCCGCACGCCTCCTCCTGACAGACACACGCCGCATCCTGAGTTCTTCTTCCACCTCGTCCTCCCCACGCAAATTCAGAATCCAGGGACACGTGTCTCTCCTGAGGTTCAGCCAACGAATCAGGATTTTTAGATCCTCCTTGAGGTGTGTGTTCATCTCCTGGCCCCATCTCCTGGCCCGGGTCCTGCCTGCACTTCCTCCTGGAACAGGGCTGCCTCCCAGGGGCTGTGGGTCTCTGCTGCCGTTGCAGCGTGGTCTTCCCACTGCCTGGATGAGGCAAAGCCAGCCCTGGAGCCTGGGTCCCCAGTGGGCCACCTTCCAGAGCCACAGCAGCCATGTCCTCGAGCTGCCGTCTGGGCCTGCTGGACAGCTGAGATTCCACAGCAGCCACCAAAGGGCCTCCCGCGAGCCACCTACAGACTGTGGGCATCCCGAGGGAGGCTGCAGAGCGCATCAGGCCCTTGTCATACCCAGCCTGTCCCCAGCTCTTGCCACAGCCCCCCCCCCGTACCACCTGCCCACAGCTCCCTGACCAGCTCCCTGACCAGCTCCCTGACCTGTCCCCTCCCCCAGCCAGCCCCAGCCCCTGACTTGAACTAGACTCCGCTGATCATGTCCACCTCAAACTCCTGGCCTGACAGCTCTTCCCTGGACAGTGTGAGTGGGCAGGGTGGGGGCCGCGGCTGCCCCGTGCACGCGCCTGCCGAGGGGCTGGGCAGGCAGGACGGGCCTCGCTGCTGCACCCCGCCTGTAAGGCAGGGATTGGGGTCCCTGCTCCATGACTGGAGGGATGCCAGAGGCCCTGCCCACAGTGACCCACACGTGGGAGGCCAAACAAACGCTCACGTGGGCAGCACCAGAGGCCCAGGCCAGCGGTACAGGCCCTGAGAGTCGAAGACGCTCGCCGGACACGCCAGGTCACTGTCAGAGGCACGTGTCCTGCGCTCAACAAGCTGGGAGCCACTGTCCAGATGTGAGACACCGTGACTGGTGGCCACCAGAGCCCTGCCCTGAACCTCCCCCACAGGTCAGGCCCGGTGCCAGCAGTGAGCCTGCTCCTGGGCGTGGGCGGTGCACCCTGAAGCCTCCACACAGAGCACAGGCTGCCCGGGGCCGGGGGACAACACTGGCTGGTGGGGCGGGGATCACGTGGGACACTGTTTCCTGAGCGGTCACCTCACCTAGGCCTGCAAATCTAGGGTCATCGATATGGCCAGGAGCAGGCGGGGGCCCGCTGCGGCAGATGGGCCTCTGCCCTGGGCCAGCCTAGGTCTCCCAGAGTTAGGTGAGGTCGGAACTCCAAACCTCACGGTGTCCCCTGACATGGGACAATCAGATCACAGTGAGGTCATCAGGGGGCTGAGAGGAGAGCAGGACCCAGAGACTCCACAGGGACACAGTGAGAAGGTGGCCCCGAGCCAAGGAGAGGTCTCAGGAGGAACCAGTCCTGCCCACACCTGGATTCTGGCTTCCCGCCCCCGAGCCCACCTTCTCCGCAGCATTCACTACGAGGTTACATAGCTCCTGCCTGGTGGACCCCAGGGCTGACGGATCCCTGATGGCCAGAGGTGGACCAGGGGTTCCCCGCCTGTGGGGAACATGGACCAGGAGTGTCCCTGGACTCAGGCTGTTGGTTAATGAGCCACAGAGCGAGGAAGCCCATCCTGCTGCTGTCAGCCCCACAAGAACCTGTAAGCCTCCCCTGTGACCCTCCTGGACAGTGCTGCAGGGCCCCAGGCTCTGGCCAGCTGTCCTCTCCTGGGGGCCACCTCTACCCAGCCCGACTCCTCCCGTTCCGCCCTATTTTTCTCCTTTGTCCTCCAAGGTGCTCAGCCTTCAGTGGCAGGATACAGAGCTCAGCTCCTGCCGTGGCCAGGCACCACCCTCTCCCCCCAGCCCCTACCCTGCCTCAGTTTCCCCCCGTGAAGCCTAGGTGGTCCGGAAAGGCCAGCTCCCAGTGGGCCCAGCAAAAGTGCTGTCTGTCCCAGCCCTGGTGCTGGGCACTCATGGGGCAGGTGGAGCCTCGCCAAGGTCCAGTCCAGGGACCAGGCTGCATGTCCACCCCCAACAGGGCCAGGCCCATCCCTCCCTGGACGGCCACTTCAGGTCTGACCTCGTGGTGAACACAACCCTTTAATGGAGCTGCAACGGCTTTGTACCAGGTCTGTGCCAGATAAAACCGCGAGCCCGGGCGTGGGGTGGGCCGGGTCTCCGCCCTGCGGGGGCGTGGACGGTGCCCTAGTACTTGAGCAGCCAGCGCGGCCTGTGCGGGCTCAGGGACGTGAAGTAGGACCACCACCAGGGCTTGCTCCCGCCGGCCGAGGGCTGCCTGCGTGCCCCGAGGGGCTCAAGGTCCAGCTGCGGGGGCTGGTCCCGCAGGCCGGCACCTCCCAGCGGGTCCCGAGATGCAGGCGCAGTTCTCTGAAGTTCACGGGACAGCTTCTTGTGTCCTGCCCCCAGAGGCTGCAGAATGAAGTCCACGCGGCCTGCCTTCCTCATCCGCAGGGGGATGGTGACTCTCTTCATGACTTTGGAGTAGCCAGGGGCTTGGGCGATGACGATGTGGGAGCCGGGGGGTAGCAGTCGCCAGTAGTCACCATCCGGGGCTTCCGAGAGGGAGAATGACTCACCAGGCTGCCCCACGAGGGGGCGCGGGCCCCACACCTGCTCTGGCCTCGGCCTCTACCCGGCAGGTCCTTCCCACCTCCCAAAGCCCTGCGACGGACTCCTCGGAAGACCTCACCGACGCCCAGCCCCCCAAACACTCGGGAGCACCCCTCAGCGGACTGGACCCCCAGCTGCGAGGCCCCTGAGGCCGGCGGAGCCCACACTGGCCTGAGGACGGACGGACCGAGCGCCCCGCCCACTGGAGCCAGCAGCCACTGCAGGCACCCCTTGGCCCCTTTGATCGACGCGGTCCCAGGGGGAGGCCAGGAGGGTGCTCACCTGTGGTGACATCATGGCGGATGCCTCTGACCAAGATGCGGGCGTTCTTGACGGGTTTGCCAAATTTGTCCATCACCACGCCCTTGATGCCCCGGTGCACCTGAGAGCGGAGGCACAACATGGGCTCATGCTCCCGGGAAGCCCAGGCCGCCCGCCAGCCCCGCCAGCCCCCTCAGGGTCTGGGGTCTCTGGGGAGCCCTCCGGTGGCGCCCTGCTCTGCCACCCTGCTGCGTGGTTATGAGGAGCGCCCTCCTCCCTGGGCCTCCGTAGGCTCAGCGGTGAAGTGAGGTGACAGGCATCCACCCTGGCACGTTCCCGGTGTGTGAATGACCCTGCGGTTCTACCTGTGGTCTGCCTCCACCTCCTGGCCTCCACATGGAGATGACCTGGCCTGTCCACCTACTGGAGTGTCTGAGCCACCGCCCAGCCTCCCAGCTACAGCCGGCCTCCAGAGTTCCCTCGGGGCAGAGGCTCCCTCCTGAGGGCAGCGTGGGCATCAGGGAGGACACAGGGCAAGGTCTTGGACCTGTGACAGCCCTGGAGGACCCCCAACCCACTCTTGACCAGCGAGCTGCCTCGCACTCAGCACGTTGTCCTGCCTGAGCACGATGACCCACCCCGTGTCGCTGAGGACGGGACCTAGGACATGGAGGAGGACACAGCGCACTCGGCCCTGGTGTGAACTGGTCCCAGCCAGGCCCCTCTGCTCCTGTGACGTCCAGTGCCACCGCCCAGGGCTCTCGGCCTTGGGCGAGCCACGAGCTCCTCTGTGCCTCATTTTCTCTACTATAGAATGGGGACGGGCAAAGCCAGAGCAGCTGGCCGTGCTACAGGCCTTCCCTGCGCCCCGCTGCCCCAGGGAGCAGATGTGGGGACCGCACCCAGGGTCGCCGCCCAGGTTCACCTGTGGGAAACCCAGGGCAGGGGCCATCCGAGCGGCCCTCAGCCTGGGCAGCCCCATGACTCCCGACCCTCTTCACCCTCGGTGGCCTCAGAGGCCCGAGACAGTTGGACCCCTGTGCAGGGCGCCACCATCCCGTCTGCCTGTGCTCGGCCAGGTCCCCGCTGTGGAGAGGATCCAGGGACGAGGGCACGTGGGTCCTGATGTCAGGGTCTCCGCCTCCTCATCTGCTCCTGGGGGCAGGCCACCCTCCCCGGCTTGTGCCCACATGGGGACATGGGTGTCCACGGCCTGCAGCCCAGTGGGGCGGACAGGGACAATCCCACGTGGGCTTGTTTAGGTGGACGGAAGGGAGGAAGTCAGGTCCTCAGGGGTGGGAGGTGTTGAGGACAAAGGGATCGCGTGACAGCCATGTCACACAGCTCATCCGGGGCTGGCGGGGTACGCAGAGCCCCCACCAGGCTTCAGGGTTCAGCCCAACCTGCGGTCTCCCCTCTGCTCTGCGGCACCCCCAGCTCCACGTTGCTGTGCCACCCCGACCTCTATCCTCCGGCCTTGCCCCTCCCTCAGAGCGCTCTGGTCAGCTTCCACAGCCTCCGGCCCCCTTCCAGAGACGGTCGCTGTCCTCCTGCAGGAAGCCCGCCCTGACCCCAGCCACACTGGGGGCCTCCTCGGGGTCCCGTGGCCCGGGCTCCCTGAGACGTTCCTCGGCTCCCCGCCCCAGGGGAGAACAGGCCGGGCACACAGGGGCGCTGCGGTGGCTCCCCCAACCCTGGGCCCTGCTTTCCCTCCCATCCAGCCCTCCTGGGCGGCGGGGCGTGGCCCTCCAGCCCACGGGGGCTGCAGACTCCCCGGCCTGCCCAGCATCACATGGAAAAGCCTCAATTGGCCACGACAGGCTCGATCCTTATCAGAAGCCTGCGCCGGCTCTGCTGGGGGGGCCGTCTCGGGAGCAGCCGCGCGCCGGCCACCCCCAGCCACACGCCATTAAATCTTCATATCCCAGGACTTCATGTGCAATATCCACGGAGCAATCCCAGCTGCTCTGAGACTCCTTAAAACTCATTTCCACCAGACAGACCCGGGATGAAACGAGCACCCGTGGCCCATCTCAGGAGGAGGCCCTGGGGCACCAGTGCAGCCACCAGTTAGGAACCTGAGCAGGGTGACACGCTCCGCGGTCCCCCGAGCTGTGCTTTCCTCCGCCCTGATGCTCCTGCTCAGGCGGCAATTGCGAAGCACCCTGCCTTCCCACTAGAGAGCCTTTCTCCCCCAGGGCCGGCTTTCTACCGGAACACCTGGGCCCACATGGGATCCGGGTGGTTACTGCATATCACGGAGGACATCCACCAACCCCAGGACCCTGTGGTCTTCCCCGTGGCTTCCCCAGGCCCTCTTGAATCTTGCAGCACTTTGTCTAGGCTGCGCTGGGCGAGGGGGTGGGCACTGGGCACCAGGCCCCCAGCTGTCTGGGGAAGGCCTTGGCTCTCTGGTTCAGCAGGATCACCGTGGCTGTGTTCTCTGCCATCCCCACTCACCACCTACCTACCTGTGTCCAGGTGGCCTTAGCCCTGGCAGTGGCTATGCCTCAGGCAGGCCACCTCTGGACCCAACCTCTGACCGTCCATTCCAGCCTGCTCAGGCAGGCCACGTGGACCCCTGCTCCCCTGAGCCATCACCTCATCCCCGCCCCATTCCCACAGCCAAGGTCCTCACTCCAGCCATAGGACCCCCGAGGGACCCCAACACCCAGGAGTTCTTACACGTGGCCCTCTCTGCCCAGCCCTCTGTCTTGTCCCCTGATTCCTCCTTCCCCAAGACATCAGCCACCTCCTCCAGGAAGGCCCCTGGCTTCCAAGGCTGGGTCAGTGCCTCCGGGCTGCCTGGCTCCCGCACTCCCTCTGGGGGAGACCCTTGCTCAAGGGGAGTCTGACTAGGTCCCCTGGCGTCCCCACACCCCCAGGGCACATGGGGGAGGGGCTGGAGAGCCTGAGTCCTGAATGAGTGGGCGAGTCTGTCCCCAGGCCCGGCTCACCATCTCCACGAAGCTCAGGAGGGACTCCTTGTTGCTCAGCCAGAGCCCATAGAGGGCCTCCTCCGGGGGGAACTTGACGCAGCCCAGCTCCACGGTGATCTCAAAGCAGTTGCTGTGCAGGTAGTTGAAGTCGGACATGCCTACGCACAGGGCACGGCCGTCAGGGCAGGGGCCGGCGAGCACGCAGGTGCTGGGGACTCTCCCCGCCTCACAGAGGGCAGCTGAGGCACGGGGCACGGAGGGCTCTCGCCAGGACCCCAGAGGGGGACTTGGAACCTGACAGGTTAGTGGCGAAGCCCACGGGCTTCGCGTCTTCCCCTCGTCTGGGGCGATTCCCCAGAAGGCAGCGCCTGGGGTACACGGGCCCCTGCACCCCATCCACGGGCCTGGCCTGGCCTCAAGGCCCCAGGAGTCTGGCAGGAACAATTATGTCCATTTCCCTGGACACTGGCCCAGAGACATCTTAGCATCTCCACTTTCCCGGGGGCCTGTGGGCCCGGGAGAGCTGGACGCCCGCAACCACCCAGCGGCGGCTGGGAGGACTGCGGCTCCTGCCCCACTCACTGGGCTCCAGTCTCCTGGCCAAGAGAAGCCACGCGCCCAAGAGCAGGACTGGGTGGACAGCAGGATAAGGCCACCCTGTGCCAGGGGCAGCCGGCAGCCCACGCTGCGGGAGCTCAGGGTCTCCTCTGAGCCCCCACAGTGCACTGGTGTTGTGACCCCCCTGTCTGCAGTCCCCAAGGCCTTGCCACCCAGGACTCATCTGGCCCTGCCCACGGGCCCTGTCAGCTGGGAGGGGAGTCCAATGGCCTCTATCAGCCCACCCTGCCCTGTGGGTCCTTTGAAGAATCCAGAACAGAGCCAAGACCCAGGCTGCCGGCCTCTGGCTGGGGTCAGAAAGCCCACGCATCTGGTCCTGAGAGAAGAGGGCCTGGGCCAGTATGGACAGCAAGGGGCAGGTCACCAGGGCCCTGCCCACAGCTCTGCAGAGCTCCCGAGCAGGAGGAGTGGGCAGGTGGGGAGACGGGCTTGCATCCCGAGTGCCAGCCCCGCCACCCGTGGCCGCCAAAGGAGAGCCCGTCTTTCCCTCGTCCTCATCTGGAACAGATAACAAGTGTTTGGCTGGCACATGGGACACCAGCTATGGGAACACCGTGGGCCGGGCCTGGGGGCACCCCCGGGGCATGCGGTAGCTGTGGGCCCCACACTGTCCCTGTGGTCCTGCAGCCAGGGCAGTGCCAGTCAGTAAGAATGCAGGTGCCCAGGTAAAGCTGAGGGCCAGAGAAATGACCAAGTCCTGGTGTAAGTCGCCCCACGGGCCTTCTCTCCACCCGCGTGCCTCCAGCGCACGCACAGATACGGTACCAGAAAATCTCTGCTGTCTCTGAAAGCTGGCCTAACTGGGGTCCAGGAGTGGCCTGCCCGCCCTCCATAACCCTGAAGGGCAAAGCGCATTGGCAATACGTGCACGTGACCCGGGGCTTTTCATAAAGTAAGCCACAGCAACGGCCGCTGCGGGAGGCCCAGGGTGGCCCCCCACATCCCTCCGCTGCGTGAAGACCCTCAATGAACACCAAGCCGGCCCCCAGATCTTCCCACCCGACCACCCGGCCCAGAGCTTCCCGGCCTTGGGCTCTGGCCTCCTCCCGAGTGGGTCCTGCGCCCACGGCCCCCACAGAGCCGCACCTCCGGTGAAGCTGTACCAGTCCGCCCCATTGATGATGCTGCCCTGCTTCAGGAAGTTGCCCCCACACCTGCCCTCCGACCTGTCCATCATCATAGGGTGGACGTCGGCGTAGGCTCTGGCCAGCAGCTTGAACATCTGGAAAGGAGACAGAGAGAGCTCTCCTGGGGCCAGGCCAGCACGGCAGGGGCTCTCAGGTGCCCTCGGAACTGGGCAGGGCAGAGGGGGAAGGACAGCCCAAGGCACAGGCAGGACAGGGACGGTGCACAGGCTGGGTCCCCTGCAGCCTCGGGGCAGTGCGCTGGGTCTCTGAATGGCACACCCGCTGGGCCACCGTCTTCTGTGGGGAGAGGGCACACTGCAGTCATCCTGGCAGTCTACCCAGCTTCCTGTGGCCTGGAGGGGCTGTGGCAAAGGCAGGAGGCTGGGAGTGGAGGTCGGAGGAGAGGCAGGACTTCTCATCCCAACAAACATACACAATCATTGTCCCCGCACAGCCCACAGGGGCCAGCCAGCACCTTCAGCTGCGGGGACTCAGCCTGCAGGAAGCCCCTCTCTGGCCACCACCAGCTGGCCAAAGCCACGTGCAGTTTCCACCTATGGTAGAGGGACCCTGGACACACCTGTAGCACCGCCCAGCCAGCCTGTGCGTGGCCTGGACACCTGCCTGCCCAGAGCTTCCCACACAGGCCCCTCCTCTGAGGCAGGGTCCAGGTCCTCTCCTGGGGCAGGGTCTCTGTCATCTGTCAGTCCTGGGCTGGACATGGGGCCTGGCCCAGTGAGAGACCCTCCAAATGTGGGCAGACGGATGAATGGGCGTCCTGCACTGGGCTGTTGGGGCCCCGCGGCCTGGGACTCACCTGTCCTGGGAGGGGGATACTCGGTCAGAAAGGAGGACACAGAAGGGTGGGTGGGTGCAGGTCAGATGAGGTCTCTCCCTCGTGGGTTCAAGGGACCTGGAGCCAGGACCTGGGGTCCCCAGAGGGGATGCTGTCTGACCCCAACTTGTTCCCATGGTCACAAGCCAGGCACCCCAAATCCACCCCACTGTCTTTGGCCCTGGGGTAGCAGGTCAGGACTGCTGCCCCACCATTCATGGACAGGTCGCCATCACCTGGGGGCATCCGGGTGCCCTGCCACCCCACCAAGCAGCCGTGGGTCTGGGGGTGGGTGTGGCACCGGGGCACTCTGCGCCCCAGGACTTCCCAGCCCTCCGACCTCGCCCTTCCTGTCCCAGGCCTGACCCTGGGCCCTGAGCCTCAGGCAGGGCACAGACAGACAGGAGGACCGCAGATACAAGGAGGGGCGGACGGGCTGCTGGAGAGGGTGGCACGGAGGGGCACGGGGACCTGGGCACGGTCCAGGGCCATGGGGTACCCCTGCTGGGAGCCCGGGGGACTGCTACCCTCTCCCCGGGGCAGGATCCAGCTCCAGGACAGTGTGGAGGTGAGAGGGGCGCGGTGGGCCTGGGGCCTTGGACATGGCCCAAGGCACTGGCTCTCACCTGGGGCATCAGGGAAGTTTGGGAAAAGCCCACCTCATGACCCCCACCTGCCCTGGGCTCTGGCCTCCACAGAGACCACTGCAGTGATGGCTGGTGGCCCAGCCTCACGTCTCCTGACCTGGGGGACTTGTTGAGGTGAACCTTCCCCTCGGGGCAGCGCTGCCCTCTGAGGCCATGGAGCTGAGCCCACATGGAGGAGCGCCTGCTGCCCGCAGGACTCCTGGGCTGCCCGGTGGTTGGCCCTGCTCTCTGAGGGCACCAGGGTCCAGGCAGGGCCAGCCCTGGAGGCCACCCGGCCCCTGGGGCACTTCCTGAGGTCTGAGCCCAGAGCCCAGCACCCCCTTGCCCTTGGCGGGTGTCAGTCGATGAATGCGGGGAGCGAGGGAGGGCGCGGGGGCTGGAGGGGAAGGACAGGTGACCCAGCTGACCCAGCTGACCCAGCGGACGCGGCCCTGCCATCACTCCTGTGCTCAGAGGTGGGCTGCGGGCTCCTCCTGGGCCCCTCTGCAGGTGGCCCTGAAGCCTGGCTTTCTCATGCTGCCACCTGTGCCTCCACTGTCCCTGGCTGTCCCTCGTCTGGAAACCCCCGGCTCATCTTGGGCCCGCCGGGGAGCCCCTGAACCCAGGCCAGGCCGGGGCCCACCTCAGGTCAGTGCCCCCAGCCTCAGTTCTCTGGCCCATGCAGTGGGAAGCACCAACTCCCACGCCCTGTCCAGATCAGCCAGGGCCTCAGTGGGCCCCAGGAAAGGGGGACGGTGGCCAAGGGCTTGGGGTGGGCCATGCGCGCTGCAGCACTGCCCTCTGCTGGCCACGTCCAGACTTGCACCCTCTTCGAGGGTGAGGGGCAGGAAACACTCTGGAGGCCACTGGACATGGGCCCAGGGGCAGGAGACTGCTTCCTGCTGGGTGGGAGCCTTCTGGGAGAAGGGGGTCCTGCGCACACAGGCCCCCGGGCTCCAGTGAGCCCAGAGCAGGTGGCACCGGCCGGCCGGCACCTGCCCAGGCTCCCTCTGCTCACCTTCTCGTCAGGCGTGGGGGAGAACATCTTCATCTCCAGAGGGTGCTTGGAGAAGTCAAAGGGGTAGGACACCACCAGGTCTCCCCCGTGCAGGCTGGCTGAGAGCACGAAGGGGGCCGTCCGCATCCACTTCATGATGGCCTTCGTCTCAGGAGCCACCTGCCCAGGGCGGAGGAGCCACTTTCAGGGCCTGGCATGCCTGCTGACCACGCCTCAGGCAGACAGCCTGCCCAGGGCCCCAGCTGAACTCCCGCCCAGCCTTTCCTACTCTGTCCAGGGTCCAGCAGGCCCAGGTGGGCCTCTGCCTGGAGCACATGCTTGCCTCGCGGGGATGGGGGGCGGGCAGGCCTTGGCAGGGCCAGAGGTCCTCTGGGGCCTCTGCACTCTTGACTGCCCCTTGTCCCTGCACTGAGCATTCGATGCCAGCTGCAGGTGCACCTGTCCAAGGACAGCCAGCCCTCGGAGGAAACAGCCTGGTCCCACTCAGTCCCTGAGCACCCAGCACACAGCAGGTGCTCGGCACAAGCCAACAAAGAGCAAGCGGCGGGCGGGGGGGGGGGTGGGGGTGGGGGGGACACTGTCAGAGGTTCTGCCTGGGCCAGGCAGGGGCCAGGACTAGGTGCTTCCAACACATTATTCCCTGACTCCCACCAAGCCAGCAAGACTCTCCCCATGGCACTGGGGCACACTGAGGCGCGGGGGGCCAAGGTGCCTTGTCCCCAAGGAAGGACGACCCAAGAGTCCCAGATAGCTAGGAGCCCTGTGGAGGCCTCAGCTGCACTGGAGCCCCGGGCAGGCACGGGCAGCAGCGCTCCTACCTTACCCCACCAGTAGTGCTCCGGGATGGGGATGTGGTCGGTGCGCGTGCCGCGGATGGAGGCCAGCCGGTAGTATTCGGACGTCAGGTCCGGGAAGTTGCGGTTCAGGTCCAGGTTCTGCGCATTCTGCCTCCCACTGGTCCATCCGTTGTACCCGGCACCCTGCAGACACCGGCAGCCCCAGGGAGGTCAGCACAGCCCGGCTACTCCTTCTAGACAGAGGCCCCGAGGGCAGGGGCTGGAGCCAGCAACAGGCAGGGCAGCAGCGTGACCGCAGAGCCACCCTGACCTCCTCAACTCCCACGATGTTCTGTTGCAAGCATCACCTCCTCAGCACAGAATGATATGGGCCTGCCCAGCCCCCAAAGCAGGACCTGGCCAATATTGATCCCTGCCAAGTCCTTGTCACCCGGAAGTGCAGACACAGACAGACCCTCCGCAGCAACGGGGAATGAGGTGGTGTCGAGGGCAGCAGCCACCACGGGTGTCAGGGACACTCACCTCTGCAGCAGCCACCTCATAGCCGTCGGGGTTCATGGAGGGCAGCAGGTGGATGCGGGTGGTGTTGATCAAGCGCTGGATGCGGGGATTGCCCAGCAGGTACTCGGAGCACAGGTACTGGGCCAGGTAGATGAGCATCTCCCGCCCCACCACCTCATTGCCATGGATGTTGCCAATGAGTTTCACCTCGGGCTCCACTGGGGGAAGAGATGCCAATTTGGGGCATCATCTCAAACCCTTGGGGACCCCAATTAGCAAGGGTGAGCAAATGTACCTGCACCAATTCACACTTGTTTGGACCCAAGAACCTCTGCATGGCGAGGGCTCCTGGAGGAGCCACCTGTTGAACGGATTTCTGACATTGAACCCTAATTATTAGCATGACAAACCAAGGATACTACTAATGTGATGGGTGTCATTCACTCCTGTGACTCACTGATAGTCACTTTCTATGATTGTATGAGTCAAGCACATTGGTGCTCAGCTGGGAAGGCAGTTGTCCCTGGGAGGGATGGGTGGAAGGAGGGGTGGGTGGATAAATGGATGGGAAGATGTATGAGTGAGTGGATGGGTGGAGGGATGAGGGGAGGGATGGGTGGATGAATGGATGGGTGGGTAGATGGATGGATGGATGGATGGGTGGGTGGAACGGTGAGTGAATGGGTGGAGGAATGGATGTGGAGAGATGGGTGGATGGGTTGATGGATGGAGGGATGGGTGGGTGGGTGGATGAGTGGATATATGTGTGGATGAACGAGTGGATGAATGGGTGCATGGATAGGTAGATGAATGGGTGGGTGCGTGGATGGATGGGTAGGTGGATGGATGGAGGGATGGTGGGTGAATGGATGGATGGGTGAGTGGGTAGTGGAGGGATGGGTGGAGGGATGGGTGGGTGGATTGTGGGAAGAGGAGTCAACCAGGCCTAGCAGCTTGTTTGCTGCAGGACTGGGGAAGTTGCTACTCTTCTCAGAGCCTCACATTACTCACGTGGAAATGGTGTCTCTCTCCTCAGCTCCGTGTGTCCCAACCCTCCAGCCATGGGAGGGAACACTTATGTCCCTTGATCTCCAGATCCCAGGGTATAAATGACCAGGAGGCCCCCCATGCCAGTCACCTCCCTGGGCCCTCTGCAGGTGTGGGAACAGGGCAGGTCTTGGAGATGGGTGCATCTGGGTGGCCTTTCACCCTTGGCAGGAGACAGGGCCTTTGGGCTCCTGCTGGACACACTGCCTAAGCCGACAGGATGCAGAGGAAAGGCCCTGAGTCTGCTACCTACTTGTGAAGCCCAGGGCTGAATGGGGTTGATTCTGGGTTGACCCTGCTGACCAATGAGGCTGGGGCACAGGGATGAGGAAAGACCTGGACCCAGTGATCCCCAGAGGCCTGTGCCCTGGATGCTCTCAGTGCCCAGGGTGGGGGGACCACATGGTCACCCTGGCCTCACCCCACAGGAAGCAGGGCTGCGCAGCCAGGAGGCCGAGTCTCCCCTAGATTTTCTCATGAAGCCAGCTGGGGGAGCTCTTGCAGCCTACAGCGGTGCAGAGTGATTCCTAGCTCCCTGCAAGAACAGTGTGACCCAGCATCTTCCACACTGCCCTCTGCTGCTGTGTACAGGCCTGCATGCACGTGGACAGGGCTGCTCAGGAGGAGGAGCCGCACAGTCCACATCGCCAGTTGGGCAGTTGGGCAGGGCAGAGTTTGGACAGTGACCAGGACCCAGGCTGCACAGACCTGGCCGGGGCCTGGTGCTCAAGGGCAAGCCTGGGACAGCAAGGACCAGGGACACAGGACACCCGCCAACAGGTGAGGCCAAGCTCCCGCAGCCACGGCAACCACCTCCCCCACTTGCAGCTCCTCGGGGACCTGACCCCCAGCTCCTAGAGGACAGGCCTCTGCCTTCACCGGACCCCCGCACTGCTGCCTGTTTTAAATTCCTGCTTGGTCTCCTGTCCATCCCTCTAGGCCTGTGTCCCTGTCACCATGAAGAAAGCTCTTTTCCCGTCACCAAGTGCTCAAGTGTAATGCCCCTGGGGGGATTCCCCAGGGGATGTGACCACGAGCCAGGCAGAGCCCCAAGTCTCCTCCAACCCTGATCCCCAAACACGGCTCCCCCAGCTGGTGCACCCCAAGGCCCAGTGGCCCAGAGTCCTTCCCCAGATGCAGAACCAAGGCCAGCCCCTCCCTGGCACTTACTCAGCTCATGCTGGCCAGGGCGGCCCGAGAACTCGATGACCAGCAGGTCCTTGCCATCAAAGCTGCGCCCGATGCTGTAGGTCTTGGCCACCTGGGCACAGCGCGTCGCTGTCCGCTTCAGCACCCGCACCATCTGGGCGTAGGAGTGGTGGGCAAAGCGGATGAAGGTGGGCGGCAGGCCTGAGGGCAGGGCCTCCTCAGCCTCCAGGTCCCCTGGGGAAGAGAGGGTAGTGGGTGGCACTGCCCGCCTGCCAGCGGCCACTCTGTCTGCACCCCAGCCTCCCTGGCACTGTCTGGGGACAAGCCCTTCCCCAGCACCCTCCCTCCCCACCCCCACACACCGCAGCGACCTGGGGGTGGTAGCAGCGTGTCCCCTCGGATGGCTCTGCCAATCTGTTCTGACTGTAATCAGATTCTTGTAGTAATACTTATAACACCGTCCACAGCGAGGACACGGCCAAGAGGCACACACAGCCCAGCAGCAGCATTCCCCGTGCTGGCAAGACGTGGGGACGGGGTGAGGACTCCCAGTGCAGCCAGCAGCAGGGACGAAGGGCCTCCCCTGGGGCACCCAGCACCCCAGCACCTGGCAACACCTTCAGCCCTGTGCCCTCGCAGCCCACTGACACCCTCTGAACCATGGGGCTGGCCCGTGGGGCACCCTGAAGCTCTCCCTGGTCAGCTCTCCCTGGTCAGCGCCAGCGTGAGTTAGCCAGCACAGCTCCAGAGGTTCCCTGTGGCCTGCATCCACTGCTGCACCCACTCCCGGCTGTCCACTGTCAGTGCCTCCACCAGGAGAGGGGCAGGGAGGCACCCGGGCGGGTGCAAGCAGGACCCCCTGCTCTCCCTCCCCGGAGCAGAAGCCCCAGGACACCAGGGACCCTGCGCAGCCCCGAGGACCCCGCCCAGGGCAGCAGCTCCCTGCAGGCCGCCTGGGGCCACAGTTGCTACGGCCTTCCCTGAGTGCCACCCTGGCGTGCGGTTTTGCCTCTGTTCAGAATGGCTGGGAGGAAGGAAGGCAGGTGGAACTGGCAATTGAGTGGTGGAGATGCCCAAAATAACCTCTCAGCCTCCTCCTCGGGCTTCCCCAGGGCAGGGGCTTGGCCGCCGGGGAGACGTCTGGATTCTTTCCACAAACCCCAGCCTCAGCGGCTGCTCGCCGCCCCCAAGCAGACAGCTCCTTGCCACCAGCACAGCATCCCTGGGCCGCCTCTCGCACCGTGCTGAAGCCGTCAACCTCCTCGGGGAACGCTGGGCTCCAAGCACCCGGTCAGCCCTGAGCCCCCCACGCCATTGACACGTTACCAGGCACGTCTGGGTCCCTCCCCAGCCATCCACCATGTGTCAGAGTGGAGTCCTGTACACAGGAGGAGCTCAAGATCTGCTGAGGAATGGACACATGGGTCCATCCACCAATGACTGGCCTGGGTCACTGCAGCGAAGACCTTGGGCATCTGCCCTCCCATCAAGCCACGTCCCTAGGAGACTCACTCCTCACACAGGAGGCCCCCAGCCAGTGTGGTCACAGGCCAGCTGGTCTCTTAGGATCCACTCCTACCCACCTGGGGCACACAGACCTGTACCCCCACAGATCATAGCCAGGTAGCCTCTGGGACCCCCGAAGGTGCAGCTCACTAGCCCAGAGCTGCCCATTCCATCACCCAGCTGGTTCCCAGGAGGACGGGCCCCCCTCTGCAGCCCCTTCCTGCCTCCTGCTGTCCACAGGCCCCACAGGGCCACCTCCAGCAGTTCTCTCCAGGCCAGAACCCCTGGTGTGGTCTTCCCGGTCCAGCAACCCCAGGTTCACCTGGCAGCCTCCCGAGGGGCTCCCTGCCCACTGCAGCCTCCCAAGGGGCTCCCTGCCCACTGCAGCCTCCTGAGGGGTGGGCTCCCTGCCCACCTGGCAGCCTCCTGAGGGGTGGGCTCCCTGCCCACTGCAGCCTCCTGAGGGGCTCCCTGCCCACCGCAGCCCAGGTGCATGGCCGCGCACTGCAACTTTCCAGGGAAGCCGCAGCCAAGGACTCTGTCCCCTGGGCCACCACGCCCATGTCCCATCTGCTTTCTGAGCACAGCCACCTCCACTGGGGGCCCCTTCTGGGCCTCCCTAGAGCACCTGCCCCCCCCCCCGCCCCGTCACTAGGCCTCCCATGAGCCTGGGTCCATGAAGAGGTGGGACGTTTTGTTGGGGGCTCTTCCTGGCACAGAGATGGTCCCCGTGCCACCCCCTTGGTGGTTCCGCTGAGCTCCCGCAGAGCCTCGAGGACCCCGTGGCCCCCCCTCACCCCGGAGCTTCTCCAGAGGGTCGTAGCAGCCTTCCTCCTCCCGGGCAAAGTAGTGGGCGCAGTCCAGGAAGTAGGGCCAGGCCATGTCGATGGCGTCGAAGGCCGGCTGACAGGCCTCCCGCAGGCCCTCGCAGACGTGCCGGCAGGGTCTGCGCACCCGGCTGCCCTCGCAGCGGGGCGCCAGCACGGCACAGCCCAGCAGCCGCAGGTCAGGGTTGCACTGGCCCTCCAAGAGATGGTGCAGGACGCTCAGCAGGATGTACTCGGGGCTGGACTCCACCGCCTCCCGCGACCGCTGCTCCAGCAGGTTGGGAAAGGCAGTCTGGGTGTAGGCGGCGTCCGCACAGGAGCTGAGCTGCAGGTCCACGCAGGTGGCTGGGGAGGCAGGGTGGGCAGGTGACGTGATGACCTCAGCCCAAGAGGTCCACCCAGGGCCAGGGCCGCAGGGATGGGGCAACCAGAGTCTGGCACAAGGCCTAAGGCTTTGCCTGTCCTGTGTCAGGGATCAGAAAGGATGGGTGGTTCCTGTTCAGCTTCTCTCTCTGCTCAAAGCATCCTATCTGGGACATTGCTTTCAGGCTGGGACTGCTTTCCAAGTTCTCTGAAGTCTGGGCTCTCCATGGAGAACACACCAGTGGCCCAAATCTGGCAGGAGAGCCTTGGCCTCTGGCACCAGACCCCTGGCACATTCCTGCGCACCTTAGACGCTTCCAACAGCATCC
This sequence comes from Urocitellus parryii, assembly GCF_045843805.1. Taxonomy (NCBI): domain Eukaryota; kingdom Metazoa; phylum Chordata; class Mammalia; order Rodentia; family Sciuridae; genus Urocitellus; species Urocitellus parryii. The sequence continues at coordinate 142,241,501 of NC_135540.1, read as the reverse complement.
CTGGAGATGGCCCTGCCCCACCCCTGCACTAAAGGACACTGGGACCATGGAGCTCACCAGGCCCACAGGCCCACAGAGATGCACCAGGCCCACAGGCCCACAGAGATGCACCGGGGGCTGGGGTGTGGCCAGGGTAGAGCACCTGCCCCCCAAAAGAAAGCCTGTCATTCAAGGCCTGCCCTCAGCCCTCTGGAGCAGACCGCAGGAGGGAACCAAGACCAGCAGGTGAAGGAGGGAGGCAGAGCTCGGGCAGCAGAGCAGCTGGGCAAGCCGCTCTGTGGGGCAGGTTGGCCCTGGGCTTCCTCTGTCCCCTCAGCCGCTGAAGCCGGAGCCGTGGTCTGACAGCAGCACTGTCCCTCTCTACCCGCTGCGGAAACCTGGGCTCAGCTCTCTGAACGCTCTGGAGCATGCGGGGCGGCAGCGACCTAGGCCTCAGAGGGGCGTCCAGTACCGTACCGCTGTCGGCTCCCGTCGGCCTGCGGCATTCATCTGCGAAGAGATGCACCCCGGTTAGCGTCCTGCTTGGCCACCCCACGCGCCGGCCGCTGCACCAACCTCAGCCCATCTTCACCCAGCGCTCGCTGGGGGCCAGGCTTCTCTCTGCCCAGCTTCATCTCGGTCCCCACTGCGCCCCCAGGGCAGCAGGCACCCTGCTACCAGGTGAGGACACTGGGCCTGAGCTCAGGAGACCTACCTAAGCAAGGTCCCCGGTGGGGGGGTGGGTCCCAGGGAAGCCTCCAGCCCCACAGCCCAGGACTGGCCAGCAGTGTGCAGGTGACCCTGCTGTCCAGGCTGAGCAGTCTGACCTAAAAATGCCACCGAGGCCAGTCAGCCCCCCAAGGCTGTCACCCAGTGCCCTGAGTCTTTAACAATCAGCCCCCAAGGGCTGCACCCCCATGCTACTAAAAGTCCCTTCCAAAAGGACATCTAAGCACAGGCTCCTTGTCCTCAAGAACGCCCCAGAGTGTGGGGTGACATGCTTGCTGGAGTTGGGGCCCCTTCCCAGAAAAGGATCCGCACATATTGTCCTTGCAACCGTGGGACCTCAAGGGTCTCCTCAAGGACCTTGGCAGGGCCAGATGAAACTTACGCTGACCAGGGCACCTGCCAAGCCCCTGGTGTGACAGGCCAGGTGCTCGGTGAGCGCCAAGGGGGAAGGAGGGGCTCTGCGGAGGGACCTCGAGTCAGACTGCAGCTGAGCTGGTTCTGGATGGGGCTGGGCATGGGGTTGGCTGCGTCCCCACCTGGCCTGGGAAGGGAAAGGCAGGCTGGGTGGACAGACCAGCCAGGACCAAGAGGATAGGCTCCCTAGCAGGTGTGGGCACGTGGGCGGGGGGGCACAGGGTGGGGAGCCCACGAGGAGGGGCAGGAGGCTGGGTCCAGAGGGAATCTGAACGAAAGCCGGGCCTGACGGCGAGGCTGGCAAGGGTGCGGCCACTTTCAGTTTTCTCAAGACCCGGAGCGTGAAAACCCAGCTGAACTCAGCACCCCATGTAGCCCCGTGTGGTCCTACAGGGGGCTCTGGGCTTGCCCACTGCAGGAACTCCTGACCCCAGGGGACAGGCCACCATGGTCTCCACGATCCCCACACCCACCAGCTAGCCAAGCCCTCATGGGATGACAGCATTGGGGCAGGACACCTCCCCCAGGCCACCACAGGGCTGACCTCCCTGGGGAAGCATGTCTGGAAACAGCACCACTGGGTGCCCCCTGGCAGAGAGGGCTGCAGGGTGCCCACCCCCATGCCCTGGACGCCCTGCCACACACGTGGGGATGTGCAAAGCAACTTTCATCTACAAATCCACAAGCAGGTGACAAGGGGGCTCAAGTCACCTAGTCGGCCACCCAAGTGGCACAAGGGCCCCACCCTGCTCTCCTCAGGCAGGTGTGACATCTCCAGGAATGCATGGCTCCATGGCCCTGAGCATTCCCAGACTCACGCTGTCATCACGCCCTGCAGAGTGACAGAGGCTTAGAGCATCACAGCATCATCCACCTGTCAGCAACCAGTGACAGTGGGGAGGGACGGGAGGACCACCCCAGGCAGGCACTGAGTCACACCTCCAGGCCAGGTGTGAGCAGGGACAGGGGTGAGCAGGCCCAGGAGTGAGCAGGCCCAGGAGTGAGCGTCCACCCCATTCAGGCCCAGGGGTGAGTAGGACCAGGAGTGAGCGTCCACTCCATTCAGGCCCAGGGGTGAGCAGGTCAGGGATGAGCGTCCACCCTGTAGGCCTGGCAGCAGCTCCATCTGGCACTACACTTTCCAGGTTCGTCCTGGTCCAGGACCCACACTCTGCAGAGTGGCTGTCTAGTCCCCTGTTGAGCTTGGACTGAGGCAGATGCTGGGAGTGGACGTCAGCTCAGGACGAGGCTCATCAGGTGGACACTTGTGCCCCTGTGTTCTGCTCCGCCCTGTCCCTCGTCCCCTGGGCCTGGACTGTGCACCTGCTGTGCACTGACAACCAGCTGAGCGTGGGGACCTGGAGACTCATCCCGAGGCTGGCAGACGGTCAGTGAGTGGAAGAACCAACCTGGGCTTGACCTGGGGCTCCGCTGGCCTCAGGAATTCAAGGTGAGGACCCAAGGAGCAAGTGGGCATCCACCCCCACACCTGCCTCTCAAGGCCAAGTGCCTGCTGAAGGCTCGGACCACAGCAGAGGTCAGATGAGGGGATGCGTCCTGGTGTCCCCCGCTTCAGGTGTCCCCAGGCTATCGTTAAGAAAGCTAGGTTTAGGGAGCAAGCCCAGGCCTGGGTCTGCTCACTGTGCGTGAGATGACCGTGCTGAGGTCCCATGAGGCGGGGGCCAGCAGGGCCTGGCCCCGTGAGTGCTCAGCACAGCAGCTTGGGTCAGTGGGCAGAAGGAGGGACCACCCAGGCCATGTGGACTCCAGACAGGGGGCTGGCATCTGCCAAGCTGACCACCGACCACAGTAAGAGAAAGCAAGGCCCCACGGTCTGGAGGCCAGGAGCCAGAAGCCAAGCCGTGAGCTGGGGACTCCAGGGGTCACTTGGCCTGCGGCCACATCACTCCAGCCTCTGTCCAGGGCGAGCACATGATGTGCCCCTTTCCTAAGGTCACCTGTCAGGGACCTGGCGCTCCCCCAACCCAGTGTGCTTCATCTTAACCAGGTTTCTTCTGCAACGACCCCGCTTCCCAGTGAGTTCACTCCTCAGAGACTGAGGGCTAGGACCTCAGCTGATTTTTTTTTAATTTTTAATATTTATTTTTTAGTTATCGGCGGACACAACATCTTTGTTGGTATGTGGTGCTGAGGATCGAACCCGGGCCGCACGCATGCCAGGTGAGCGCGTGAGCCACATCCCCAGCCCCCTCAGCTGATTTTTTGAGGGGGATGCTATTCAAGCCATAACAATGAGCAAGTGGGTGATTCTCCAGCCACCATGGAGCTGGGATGGAATGGAGGAGGGACCCAGAGTGGTTATGCCACTTGCCCTGAGACACACAGCCAGTTAATAGTGAAGCTGGGCCTCACCCAACTGGCGTGGACTCTCTGGACCTCCAATTTTTGTCTACAAATCAAGGGATGGACCAGACAGCCCAAAGCCCACCCTGCCCATCCCAGCACCTGCCTGCTCTTGTAGCCACAGAATGCTGAAGCAGGGACACCTGGAGCCCTTTGTCACCAAGCCCGCCCACCACCCATGCGGCCCACCCTGCACACGTGACCCCCCACAGCCTTGGAAACAGAGGGGCGAAAGGCAGCCCCAGAAGGATCTGCACCCTCACTGCCCAGCCTGGCCTCCCGAGCCACAGGCGGCTACTGAGGGCCTCGAAACTGACACCTGCTGGGAGGACAATACACACCAGCGTCAGAACCAGAGGAAACGTCTCAGAAGTGATTTTATATTAATGACTAAATATTAGAATGACCTTTTGGATGTGCTGGGTTAAAATTCTTGTTATAAAAATTGAGTTCATTCATTGCCTCCTTCGTGTGGCTGCCAGAAAACAACCCCGCTTGCGTGGCTAGCGTGGCACTTGACGGCGGCCATCTGGGAGGGCAGTCCCCTGACTGCTGCTTTACGGCAGCCCACAGTGCTGTGACACCTCATGACCACAAGGAGGCAGTATTTCTTTAAGCCGGGGATGGAGACTGAACTCAATTCCTTCCCTCCTTCTTCACTGGACAGTAGGTTGCTCCTCCGGGTCAGGGTCTCCTCCAGCAGAGCAGACACCTGAACCAACTCAGGGAGGTCGCCAAGTGGAGGAATCAGGGCTGGAAGCCAGGACCAAGGACCCGTGAGCATAAAGACACCTGGGACCCCAGGCTCCCATGAAGCCCTGGAGTCCTCCACCAGGGAAGGGACCGTGAGCAAGCAGTCCAGGCTTGCTGTGAACCCCCAGGCACGAGAGTCAGGGTCACGGCAGCCTTTGATGCCCACACTGCCCAGCCCCACGCACATCAGGCCACTGTCTATAAGCTCCCACGCTCCTCTGGAAGGAGGGGCCTGGAGGAGGAAGGGGCTGCAGACGCAGCCCTGATCTGTGTTCTCAGCCCTGGCAAGGACAGAGCTCACCTGCCCACCCTGCAGGAAATGAAGGGACGCAGGCACTGAGCCCAGATGGAGGTGGCTGTACTGCTCCTGGGTAAGACCAGGAAGGCTTCCTGGAGGTGTTGGGGGGGTAGGCCCTAATGAACTGCGACCCCAGACCTTCTCTGAGCTTGCAGGTTCTAGAAGCCTCTCACAAGCAGGCACAGTTCATCCCCAGGCTCAGCAGAAGGTCTGAGAGTGGGAAGAACCAACCTGGGCTTGACCTGGGGCTCTACTGGCCTCAGAGGAATTGGAGGTGAGGACCCCAGGAGCAAGTGGGCATCCACCCAACACCTGCTTCTCAAGGCCAAATGCCTGCAGGGGGCTCGGACCACACACAGGGGTCACATGAGGGGATGCATCCTGGTGTCCCCTGGCTACACACACCTGGGCTTTCTGCAGTGAGGCAGAGGAAAGAGCGGGAGGAAGTGCCAGGACAGTCAGGGGCGGCTGTGGGAGGGAGGAAGAAGGAAAGGTTGGGGAGACTGAAAGGGGCCTTGTCCCCTCATGCACTTGGCAGGTCCAGGCAAGATCTCGGGTGTCCACAAATCTGACACCCATTGTATCCAGGCCTCTGGGGACCCCAGCCCTGCCGAAGCAGATGTCTGCGGCTGATAAGGCCCTGGACGGTGGGGACTAGATGCACCCCAACTCTCATTAGGCAGGGAAATTGGGGCCCACTCCTGGAGGAGAGGCGTGGCCAAGACTGAGCCCAGACTCCAGGCCCAGCTGGAGGACCTTCTCAGGTGAGGTCAGCACAGGTGCGCCTTCCAGGGATCCCAGAGTCCTGCCCAGATCCCCCCAGAAGGCCCGCAGCCCCTCCCACCCCTGGGCCCACTTCCGGAGAAGCTGCAGTCCTGTCACAGCCGCGAGCTGGGAGGGAGGGATCAGAGTCCCGCAGCCGCCAGAGCCCTCCCGTTCCTGGATGGACAGGCCTGGGACGGCCTCTGCCCCGAAAAGTCCTGGCACCTGCTGGACGGGACCCACCTGCAGGACCCCGCCGCGAGGGCCTGTGCCTGGCCTGGCGCGGTGTCACTCCGCTGTCCCCGCCCACTGCTTGGGCGCCCGGGTCCCAGCCTCCAGGTGCTGGAGAGACCCGCGCCCCCTCCGGGCAGAGGTCCCTCTACTGGTCCAAAGTCACACAGAGTCCGCTCTGGGGGCCTTATGGCGGGACCGCGGTCTAGCGAGGGACGCGGGGAGAGTTCCCGGGTCGGGGCCCGCGTCCTCCCCGGGGCGCGCGGCGGGCCTTACCGGCGGGGTCCGAGGGGCGCTCGCCGCACCCGGGCCGCGCGGCGGCGGAGGCCAGCAGGGCCAGCGCGGCCAGGAGCAGCGGCGGCGGCGGCATGGTGGGCGCGGGCGCGGCGCGAGGGCGCAGTGATGTGGCACTTGGGCCCGCGGCCGGGCTGCGCGGCTCGCCCCCGCCCCGCCTCTGGGGGGGCGCCCCGAGCGCCGCTGGAGTCAGGTTACAGCGGGCAGGAGCCGCGGAGGGTGCGGTGGAGAGGACGAGGAGGAGGAGGACCGCAGATAAACCGCCCGGGGGCGAAACCCGCCCCCTCTGCGGGCGACGGCCCCTCCTCGGGACCAGCTACCCCACCTCCCGCCGACGGACAATCTGATCAAATTCCCTGCAGAGGCTGCCCCCACCCCTGGGGCCGGGACGGGAGGGTCTGGAGGCCCTGGCACCCCAGCCAGCAGCGAGCCGTCAAATCGCCCAGCTCTGGGCCCCGGCAAATGAAGAGGGCAGAAGGGTCCCCACAGCCCCACTCTTCCCCCTCTGCACGCACGTGGGTCCACCGAAGGTCTTTGTGGAGGAAACACTTAGGAGACAGGAAGGGAGAGGCGGCCCCTCCGTGGCTGCCTTCCTCTCTGAGCTGTCCTCAGCCCAGGCTGAGAGAAGTCCCTCCCTCGGTGCCTGTCACTCACAGGGCCCAGCAGACAACTGGCCCCCTCTCATCAAAGGAGTGGACACCTGGTCCAGGAGTGGCCTGAAGGCCCTCTACTTACCCCTGACCTCGACCAGGAGCCAAAGGCAAGGTCATGGTGGAGGGGGATAAGCCAGGACTCCTGGGTCTGCACCTAGGGAGCCGAGGTCGAGGACTCTTCCGACCGTCCTCAGTCTCCTATTCCATGCCACACCACCTTGGAGCCACCCCCCTGGGAGATCCCCAGGGCCTGAGAGACCCAGAAGCAAAGGTAATCCTGAGCCCTTGACGTGGCCAGGCTGGAGCCTCTCCCTCCTGGGAAGGGGGTCCCTCATGCAGCTGGACAGACTCTGACTCCTGCTGGCCACTTCTTGCTTCCCCAATGGTATGGTCCAGCTGGTGTGCCATCTGGACGCACATCTGAGCCCTGGGGCCAGCACTGCCCAGATCCCAAGACTCACAGCCCTGTGGTGTTCCCTGCTGAGACATTCGGCCCAAATGATCTTCAGGGGCATTTGCCTTTGTAGGCATCCTTGGACAACTGTCCTGGGCAGCTGGGAGGCCAGGGCAGAGGTCAGTGCATGGATCCTGGAGTCAGATGCCACTCAACTTTGGACAAGCCACTTAGCCCAGAGGCTGGGTGATGGTGGTACCCGCATGGGACAAGAGCGTCCAGTTTCCATCCTGGGACAGGTTCCGCCCATGTGTGCCTCCCTTTCAATAACAATGGGCCTTGGGGGCAGGGAGGGTGGCCGGCAGACCTGCCATCCGGAGGTGCCAGAGCCTGGGGCCGGCAAGAAGTCACGTGGAGCCGGGGAGAGCACAGCCCCTGTTAGTCCATCAATTTCCAGTCAAGGTGAGCCAGTGTTGGCTATGGGAGCCCACAGGTGGTGGTGGCCTGTGCTCCCAGCTGAGATAATTCCTGCACATGCACTGACCACAGGGTAGGTGCCAGGAGCATGGCAGGGTGGGGGCAGGGACCACACCCTGGGACAGGGCAGCAAGAGAAGGGGCAGGCGACTAGAGACCCTGAGGGGACAGGGTGGCATCTGCCTAGGGGGGCAGCGATGTGGGGTGGGGCTAGAAGCCAGGCTTGGCTCACCTGGGAAGAGGCTGTTATTTCAGGGAGGTGCAGAAGCCTGAGCCCTGGAGGCAGTCCCGGAGGCTGCACACCCGCAGCTGTAGCCTGGGGCGGTGGGCAGGGTGGAGACTGGGAACAGGAGCAGAGCTGGGGAGCTCTCAGGCCTCAGCAGAGCAGCCTGCTTCTGGCCATGTCCCAGGAGCCCGATCTGCTTGGGAGGGTACAGGGAAGGGCCACTGTGCTGGGGACCAGGACTGGAGAGGCTGCAGCCAGCGATGGATGCCCAGGTGGGGCCCAAGGAGGGTGGGAGTGCAAGGTACCTGAGGGGGTGGGGAGAGGGCGTCTTTACCCACAGTCCCTCTGGCTGGCCAGCCACCCTGTGTGATCAGGCTGGAGCCTCCAGGACCAGGCGAAGGTCTCAGAAGGATAAGACAAGCTGTGGGAGGACTTCACTTCTGGGCTCTCAGGGTCTCCCTCTGCCCCACCTCTCCCCACAGGCTGCTTCCAGTGACCGGTGGGTACAACAGAAACTCCGCGTCCCCAGAAAAGTGAGCCCCGTGTCCTGTGAGCCGCCTGCAAGCCTCACAGCCCCATGGCCTCTGCTTCCCGCCGCACCTGGGGGAGCAGCTGCAGCTTCAGGGTCAAAACAACTGCTGGGGTCACAGCCAGCCCCAGCCCAGGGTCAGGGCCCAGTCCATGTGTCCCAGGAGCCCTGCAGGGATGACTTGCAGCCCTGCCTGCTGCCTGGTTAAAAGTTGGCCTCCGGCTAACGCAAAAACAGCATCTGCCCCTTTTCAGGGAAATGAGGACCCTTGTATAAAAGGTTTGTTGGTCCATGTGTTCCCGGGCCCCTGTGTTCCTGGGCCCCCTTTATTACCGGGCCCCTGTGTTCCTGGGCCCTCTGTGTTCCTGGGCCCCTGTTCCTGTCCCATGTGTTCCTGGCCCCCTGTGTTCCTAGCCCCGTGTGTTCTCAGGTCCCTGTATTCCCGGGCCCCCTGTGTGCCCAGGCCCCTGTGTTACTGGGCCCCCCACAGTTCTGCAACACACATTTCCTTGAGTGGATCTAAGGTTGTAGCTGGTGTTTACCATGGTGATGCCGTGTGACACTGAGGCCCAGCTGGCCGGTGGCTTCCCAGGATGGAGAGTTCACACAGCAGGTTCCTGGCCTGGGCTCTGGAGACAAAGTGGCTTCCCTGTGGGAGTGCTCCCTCTGCATGTTCAGGGGTCCAGGGGACAGTGGGGGCTTCAGGTCTGCAAGCCCAGGGCATGAAGCCCCCAGCCAGTCTAAAACTGCGACCCTACAACTGAGGGCAGGGATGGGGGAATTCCATTGTCTTGGGGGTCTTTGATTGACACGCTAGCCCTGTTTAATTGATCACAGCTTCCTGGCTTCTTACTTATAGTTATCATTATTCCTAGGAATAATCTATTTTATTGCATCTCAGTTTATGATCTACAAAACACTTCTTAGCATTCTTTTGGAGAGGGCCTTGGAGAATCAGTTAAAAACATCTGGTCACTTGGAGAAGTGTTGTCAAACTGACTCCACCAGGTCTCACTGTGAGTACTAATGGGGATGCTGTGCACCAAGGCTCTGAAGAACGCAGCCCAGAGGTGGAGGGAGGCCTCCTGCCTCGCTGACCCCGGGCAGGTGGCACATGCTGAGGCTCTCCCACCTGCAAGACCTCTGTGAGGCCCTACCAGAGCCTATCCCACCTGTGGTGGGAACTGAGCTCACGCAGCCCACCAGAAAGTGATCCTGACCACGGCTGGAGGAGGGGGTGCCCAGCTCCACACGCCCTCTCCCACTCATCATCTCAGTCCTTCCTCTGGGCGCCATGCAGGCTGGGTGCCATTCCTGTCTTCAACCCTGGAATAAGATAGCTGTCCACCAAGCTCCTGGAGACTTCCCGGGGGAGCATTGGCCCACGTGGGCAGTGGGTGTCCCACCCGGGAACAGCAGCCCACAGCTCTGGGGCTGAGGACAATGCTGTTTCTGTTCCCAGAACTGCTTCTGTCCCGAGGGGTGAGCAATGGGGAGTGAAGCCCATGCCCTCTTGACCCTCTCCTTTCTGGACACTGCCCCCTGGCCACTACTGACATGCTCTGGACCATCTCATGACCAGAGGCCAGCAGTGGCCTTGGCAGGAAGGAAGGGAGAGAACAGGCCATTTGCTCTCATGGAATCTTCCCCAAAGTCAGCTCTGGGTGCCCAGACCGCCCTCCTTCCCAGGCCAGGTCCCATCCCACCTAGGACACCCTTGAAAGGGAGACGGGCTGCAGCTGCACCCATCTGCCTGGTCTGTGCCCAACAGTGGACAGAGTGGAGCGAGGTGGCTGGGGTGGGCTTCTCAGAGACGAGTCTGCCTCCCGCCTGCCCCTGACCACAGACTGCCCAGTGAGCCGTCTGGAGCCCTGAGCAGATGCCTGGGGGTTCATCTTCCAGCCTGAACGATGCTGTGAGCAAAGGCAGGTCATTACCAGGCTGCAGTGGCAGGCGTCAGTGTCCCAGTGGACAGAGGTAGCATAGCCACTGTCCCCAGAGGGCCCGCTGTCCTCCCAGGACAGCCCCGATGTAAGGGCCAAACAGGTGCTTCCCTGCTCAGTGTCTTGAGGAACTCCAGCGAGGGGCAAGGGAGCCACCAGTGGGCTCCGCAGCCCAGCCCAGCACCACGCCCCTCCTGCAGCCCTGCTGCCCCTGCGGTGCCCGCCACATCCCTCCTCCCTGCTGCCACCTCTGCACAGCCAAGCTGCCATGCTCATGGGGTCCCCAGTGGCATGTCTGTAGGGAGTGTCTTCAGTGTATGCTGCAGGTAACAGTCATTCTCAGATCCAGGGAGCTGCTGAGGGCAGTCCCAGGGGCTGCTGTTCCCTGGCAGGACACCCACTGCCCACGTGGGCCAACGCTCCCCCGGGAAGTCTCCAGGAGCTTGGTGGACAGCTAACTTATTCCAGGGTTGAAGACAGGAATGGCACCCAGCCTGCATGGCGCCCAGAGGAAGGACTGAGGTGATGAGTGGGAGAGGGCATGTGGAGCCGGGCACCACCTCCTCCACCCGTGGTCAGGATCACTTTCTGGTGGGCTGCGTGCGTGAGCTCAGTTCCCACCACAGGCGGGCAGCAGCCAGCTGGCCATGTCCACCAGGACATGCCAGAGCAGGACGTACAAAAAGGGGTCCCCTGCTCCCTGCTGTAGGCCAGGCATTTGCTGAGGACGCCATAGCAAGTGTTCACAGTGACAAAGGGCACCAGCTGCACCTGCCTGTGGGGAAGAGGAGCAGGTGACCACACAGGGACAGTGCACACAGCAGGATCACCATCACCCTCTGCAGGGAGGAGTTCCTAGAACTGCAGGCGCCGTGCTTCTCCAGCCCTGATCCTCTGCAGCCAGGTGACTTGCACAGGTCATGACCCCAGGCACCTGCCTGTAGGATGGCACCACGGGGCTGGCTCCTAGGACTGAGATCTGAGCAAGATACAGCAGCAGGCCCCAGGGCGTCTGCAAGGTGGCCTTGTCCCCCCTGCACCACACTCACTTCCCCCACCTGCCTGGGCACAGCTGCTGGCATAAAAGGTGACAGTGGCACTGCCCCCCTCCCATCTCCCACACTGCGGACCCCAGCTGCAGTCAGGGGCGTCTGCAGACCCCCTGGTATGTACCTGACATTCTGGGCTCAGTGTTGGTGTTTCTCTTCTGAAACCTGCTTGAGCCTGAGGGGCTCAGACTCTGGGCCTTGGTCTGATCCCTGTGCCCTCTGCACAGGGGTCTGCATGGCCTGGGGCAGGGGCCATCAGGTCATGCCAAGGCCTCTGAGAGCTGACCCAAGTTTTCGTCCTGACCAGGGCCACCATTCAGCCTCTTGGGTCCTGGCTGGCTGAGAGGCTGCAGGTCACCAGCAAGACAGTGAACCTCTGTCCCAGGGTGTCCTACTGTCATTTGGAAGGACCAATGCCCCCTGAGTCTCAAAGCAGCAGGAGTACGGTCAAGAGGCATCTGCCTGCCAAGGGCAAGGACATGATCCCCAGCAGTGAGGCCCGGTCCCTCCCAGCCCAGGGTGAAGTAACCACTTGAGGCTCTGCAACAGCCCCACACCCTGCACACCACCTGCTCCCAGTTCCCACCCATGGCGGCACCCTGTTCCCTAAGAACCAGGGCTTTGGCCAGGTTCTGTGTGAGGAAAAGGCTCCCATGATCCACAAGTAGCTGGGCTACCTGTCCTGAGCAAGGTGGACTGGTGGCCAAGAGCGGGCGGGCGGGAGGAGCCGGGCAGAGCGAGCCGTGTGCGGGAAAGCACTCGGAGCCTCCTCTGCCAGGGCCAGACACAGGGCACAGGGCGGGACAGACACCACCCCAGAGCTGACCACCACAGGGAGCCTGGCCACACACGAGAGCCCCAAGAACCTCTCAACAGAAATGCAGACCCATGTGGCCTGACAGGTGAATAGGCCAAAGTCTCCACGGAAAGGACAGGGGAGGAGAAAAGAGAGCACTCACCTGGCCATGGGTTGGCCCAAGGCGCTGACCTGGCCCTCTGCCCAACCGCCCACATCCTCCACCCTCAGAGGGGCCTGTCCATTGAGGCCCAGCCCCCCCCCCAGCAGCTCCCAGATCAGAGACCCAACCAACAGGACCCACCTGGTCACCACATATGGGGCAAGGCAGATGATGAAGGACCCGATGCAGGCGCTGACCCTCCTGATGGCTCCCGGGCAGCACCTCTCTGCTCACGGAGGCAGCAACATTGGTGCAGCCTGCAGGGACAGGAGACAGCCGTCAGATCAATAGGAGGGGCCTGGGCAACCTGAGCCCAGAGCTCAGAAGGCGGGGTGAGGTGGACTGACCAGGGAGGGTTCAAGGAGGAGGTCCAGGCTGGAGAGCCTGAGGAAGGCAGAGGACAGGACAAGGGAGAAAGAGCGAGGAGGAGGAGGGGCTGGTTTTCTCTGTGATGCACGTGAAATAAAGGAGGCACGGAGGGTGGGACAGAGGGGCAGCCCTCGCCGTGTCCTTCTCTGGGCCTCCCTCCACCCTCCCCTTCTCCTCCTTCCCATTGTGCAGGGGGACCTGAGTCAGGCCCTTGTATGAGGAGCTGGATTGAGACCCCAGCGAGGGAGAAGGCACTGGGCCTGCTCACTGGGGCAGGACAGAGGCTGGGGGTGGGGGCCTATCCACAGACGGAGGGGGTAGGGACAAAACCTCTCCAGCTAGAATGTCAGTGGTCAGACCCATGCCACCTAGTGAGCCAACCCACCCCAAGGCTTGAGACCAGGTCATAGCAAGGGACCAGGTCATCTAGGGGCAGAAATGGCTGTGGACTTCAGACCCACACCCCTTGTCCTAGAAGGGGAGCAGGGACTGAGCTCCGCAGCAGGGTCCTCAACAAACCTCTCCGGTGACCCAGACCTCACACTCCTCCAACAGCTCCCTGGGTGCTGTGGGCACATATTCCAGGAGGCGAATACGGATGCTGAGAAACCCCTCCCATGTGCTATCACAGAAAGAGTAAGAAGGTGTGAAGCCGTGGGCAGGGTACCAGGGAAACGGCTAAGTAGGTGCTGGTGTTGGTGACTGGCGCTCCCAGACGGTTGTAAGCCAGCAGCCAGGAGAGAAGTGCGGACTCCCAGGTGATGCTGTAGCAGAGCGAGCAGGCTAGCACGGCGCCAGGGATGGCCAGCCGCTGACCCCACGTGTAGGCCAGCTCAACGCGGTGTCGGACGCCAGAGAAGTGTCCAGGAAGCCGACGGCCAGGCCCACGCTAGGCCCTGACGATGGCAGCTCGCACAGCACGCCAAGCCCCGTGAAGAGCATGTGGAATGCGACCAGCACCGGGTGGCCTAATGACAGATTCACCAGGAAAACGCCCGAGGCGTGCGCGCGCAGCTCAGCGCTGTAGGCACAGCAGAGCAGCACCAGCGCGTTGGACAGCACCGTGCCGGTCAGCGCCAGAGCCAGCAGCCCGCCAGCAGTGCCTCGCCCTGACCCAGGGCGCTAGCGGCTCGCCAGGCGCCCTGAGGACAGAGTCCCGCTCAGGACTTGCTTTGCGGAGCAGCGTGGCCAGCGCACCCGCGGTCTCCCGGAGCTCCAGAGCCCCACAGGGTCCAGAGCCCGGGCCCCCAAAGCCGCCACAGTGCGGGATTCCAGAAGCGGGAGCTGCCGGGCAGAGCAGGGGACAGCCATAGGTCTTGGCGCTGTCCGAGGTGCTGAACCTTCGCCCGAGGACTTTCTGGCCCTGAGGCACCTTCCAGAGGCTGAAGCGAGGGGAGGCGGGAGGGTGCAGAGCTCAGGAGTGACAGTCTCTCTGCTGCCACCCTGTCATCCTCTTCCTCTTGGCAGCACCACAGAAGGAGATTCTGTGTCCCTCTGCTCCCGACCAGGTCGGTGCCTGCAGCGGTCACTTTTTCTGCCCAGAGCTCCTCTGCGGTGACTCATGTTCAGTTTAGTCACCAGCCAGCAGGTCCTTTATGACTTACTTTGCCCCTCATTCCGTGCCTCACCTAGGTCGCTGGCACCAAACTACAGTGACCTGGTGGCTTGTGGGGACAGCGGAGGGAGCCGGGAGCTGTGGGGCAGGGTGCGGCGACAAGGGAGATGGAGAGAGAAAGCAAGCCCTGTGGGTACTATGCCCCCCACCCCAGCACAAGGCCCGGCACTGGATCCGTGCAGGCTGCTGGAGAAAATACCGTCTAAGGAGCAAGAGAGGAGGAAGAGGAGGAGGCTGTACAGGGGAGAGGACAGCGGGAGGCGGGGGGAGTGCGGGGGAGGGGAAGGCAGGAGGAGAAGGAGGGGTGGCCGGGAAGGACCCACTCCCATGGGGGGCGATGGAGACCTTCAGCTGACTCTTGGTGCCCCTGGGGGAGGGGTGTGTCTTTCCCCATCTGCAGTGTCTCCTCTCACAGCTTCTGAACCTGTCACCTTTGGGAATCTCCCAGTCCTTTGGTCAGTGGCAGGACAAGGATAAGGCAAAGGCACCCAGAAGCCGCTGGTAGCAGGAAGGTTGATGCCATTTCCTCCTGACGTGACAGGAAGCAGGGAAGACCCTCTCCCCCATCCCCATCCTCACCTGCAAGTCCACACACCTAACCCTTCATGGGGCAGAGGGGCTCTGGAGGGAGGGGCTAACTCCATGGGTCTCCCTGTGCCAGTGCCCCAAGGGGTGGAGAGGAGTCAGGTGGCCCCGGGGGGACAGGATGGATGCACAAGACTAGCTCTGCCACCCTCAGCCTTGCCCCCAGCACACTGTTGCCTCCTGGTGCCCCATTTCCTCACTGGTGGAATGAGATTTGAAGGGCTAAATAGCACCTGCCCCGTGTTGCTGCTGTTAGGGTTAAACAAAGTGAGGACTCAGTCCCACTTCACAGGAGGGGAAAGCAAGGCTCTGCTAGTGTCGTCAAGGCCACCCAGCTAAACACCAGGAGGCTGGTGTTCAAACACAGTCCTTCTAACTCCAACCCAAGGCCCTTGTTATCCAGAGGTTACCAGAAGAGCTCCAAGCCAGCTCTGCCCAGGGATGCCTGGGCTCCCTCCTCCCTCCCCTCTCAGGCACCCCACCAATCTGCTTTGAATCCAAGCAGTTCTTACCAAATCCACCTTGCCTGAACCAGAGCAGTGACATCAACATCCTCCTGCCACTCCTGGGAAGGTTGGGCACCTGCAGCTCCCGTGGACCACCCAAGTTTGCAGGGGAATCGCCTGGACAGGGAAGGTGACGGTGGCAGCAGGGGCTCAGGAGGAGCGCACCCCCAGCCCCTCCAAGGTGTCTGAGGAACGGTCTGCAGCTCTGGGGACTGTAGAGGCAGCAGACAGCGTCACAGTGAGGGACCCACACAGACCTGGAGGCTGGGCAAGGCTGGGAGAAGACGTGGACAGAAGATCCAACACTGCAGCCACCCTGAGCGACAGGGGTCTTATGTTCAAAGTCTAGGGAATGGTACCCGTGGCGTCAGGTTGAGGCACTGTCACTGTGACCAATTCCCTGCCATCCTGTGGATTCTAAGTGCAATCAAGGAGGGGTGTCAGCCAGGAGGGAGAGGAGTATTGGGTCTTAATACATATCAAGCTTATTTGGCTGGCTCTAAGCTTATCTAACGTCCCTTATTTAATGCTACCTGCAGCCTCTGGGATGGGCCTTCCTGCCCCTATTTTTCAGACAAGGAAAGAGTTCAGAGCAGTTAGCTTTGATAATGGAGCAGAAATGTCTCACTCACTCAAGACCTGCTCCCACACAAGGGCTGAAGCAGGAGTTCTGGGACATGCTCAGAGGAGAGTGGCAGAGAGGATGAGGTGCTCGGTGGACGGGGTGGCATCGTCTTAGAAGGGTTGGACAGGAAGGAAAGTGCAGAAGGGCATTGCAGGCCAAGACAGCCCAGAGACAAAGTCAGGTGGGAGGCGTGACAGAATGGGTGTGTGTACAGTCATGGCTGCCAAAGGCAGCGGGGGTGGCTGGACCAGCTTCCAGCAGGCGTGGAGGGGCCACAGAGGATCTTCTTGGGCAACGGGGAGCCATTAAGGACTTCTGAGCAAGGACGGCCCTTGGAGACCCATCTGACTCTTGCGTTGAAACACGCAGCTCAGCAGGCAGGAGCAGGCGGCAGAAGGAGCCGCCACCTTGGTTCACAGGGCACTGTTGCTCATGGCGTCGTCGATGCCGTGTAGCTCGCCACAGGCAGACAGGCAGGGAATTCAGTGCTCCCTGAGTCCCTGTGCCTCCTCCCCCCACCTCCCTCCCTGTTCCTTCGTGAATTACTGTTTTTAACGTGGTGAAAATAGTTAACATTTTAACAATTTTTTCCTACTCAGAAGATAAGATAAACTTATTAGAACCTATGCTTCACCCTACAGATCTGGGTCGGGAGATGAGATGGCACTCTATGACAAGAGCACAGAGTTCAAGCCACCACCTGCGGCCCAGGGAAGGGGACAGACAGGCCGACAGCACTTGAGACCAGAAGGGCTTTGAGGAGGACGGGATGTGGCTGCCTCTCTCTCTGCACCCTCCCTGCAGCACAGAGGTCCAGCTCAAGGTGAGCATCCCAGTGGGGTCATGTGACCACATGCCAGCGTAAATGATGAACTTGGGCGGGGTGGTGGGGGAGGCTGAAGGGCGGAGTCCACTCCCACACAGAGAGGGCAGCTGCACCATCACACTCCCCTAGAACAGCTCTATGAGCCACCAAACGCAGGTGGCAAAAGACACGGCTTGCTGCAGATAACACACGGTGATGTCAACACCTTAATGCATACAAAGGGTGGGACTGGAAGGCCAGCAGTGGTCACTTCTTCATCTGTTTCTATAACGTCTTCGTTTTCTGGGACGCTATGAACTGCTTTGAAAATCAGAAACAGTTCTGAGAGACCCTGGGTTGGGTCCTCCACCAAAACTTGGGCCATGTCCAACCCCTTGCTGGGATTCTGCCCATCACAACCTGCTTGTTTTCCTGCCTTAGAGCATCTTAGCTTCGTAAAGCCTAATAGAAATGATCTTCCCAGGGGAGGAGGAAAGAGCAGAGGAGAGAGAGGGGGATTCCTCAGCAGCAGAGCACCAAAGAAAAAGAAGTGTCAAGGTGGCCAAGGGTCAAGTGCGTAGCTCCTCAACATCCCGCTTCCCCGGGTCAGCACTTTCCGGTCCCTCCCTGGCAGGCCTCAAAGGCCCCTCAGCACCAGGGGCCTGGGCCTGCAAATAGGGTTGAGGTGGGGACAGGGAGGCTGAGGACCCTGGGGGTCCAGGTGCACTGACCCAGAACAAGGCCGGGGTGGGGAGTGTGCTGTAAGCACTGGCGTCTGCCCCGCCGTGGAGCTGGGCTGTGTGGGAAGAGTCCCTGTGAGTCCTGTGAGTGAAGCCAGCAGAGGCCCCAGCCCGTGTCCCCCCACTGGGATCACCATGCCCAGCGCACAGCAGTCTGGGCAGGACGCAGGCCTGGCGGGGGACTGCTCTACTTCCTTCGAAGCCCTACTGCAAAGGAAATGGGGGGAAGATGTTGGGGAAGTTGGGGAGAGTGTGCGAGGCTCCCCAGGAGAGTCGGGCCTGAGTTTAGCCTGTGGAATTCGGTTTTAAACAAGCCACCCAGCAGTCACCACGCACTCCTGCCACATTGGTCATGCAGGCCTGAGGACACGGGCGAGTAGAGCCTGGTGTGTCCTCTGGGACTTCTGCACAGGCCTCACTCCGTGTTGGGATGTGGCCCCCACAGAGCCCAGCAGGACCTGTCCACCACCTGGTTCAGGGATGAGCAGCCAGGCTCAGGCAGGGCTCTTCTGTGGAAAGGTGAGGGCCCTGGTGCTGACCCCCACCCACATCCTAACACGAGGGTATCAGCCGGCACCTTCTGGGGAGCTCCCAGCACCCAGGAAGGTGTGGGTTCCACCCGCCCAGGTCCCAGGAACCACACAGCCAGCTGACCTGGAGGCAAGGGCAGTACTCTGAACAGCACTTACTCAAGTCCACAGGGCCCTGCCTGGCGGCCTGAGGCACGGCCGACACAGCAAGTTTTCCTTCTGATTTCACGGCAGGAAGAACTTGGTCCCCGAGAGACTAGGGGCTGGCTGAAGGCCACAGAGCTGGGCAGAGTCTGGGCTGCCGCAGAGTGGGTCCTTGTCCACTGGCCACAGCTGGAATTCAAGTGGCCATTCATCAGGTTGAACGAGTCTGTCCACTCCTCCATGCTGACGGCCAGAGCCTCCTGTGGGGACTCAGGTTCCCTCCTCATACAGCTCGACCCACCATTATTTCTGATTCAGCCTCTGCTGGCCACCACCCCCTCCCCATTTCTGGAACCCTCTGCCTATGGCTCCAGGCAGCAGGAGGCCCATTAGCATGGCCTCCACCCTGGACCAGGGAGGGCACTGGCGAGGGGAGGTGGGCAGCTACCCTGAGCATGGTGGACGGTGAGTCACCTGCAGGATGGCAAGAATCATATTCTTAGGATGCTTGGGGACTTGGGTTGCGTATAAGGAGGTAAAAAAAATCCAAGATGGCCCATGTAAGCATACAGCAGGTGCTTACTAAGTGCTGGTGCCTGCTCCCTTCTGCAACCCCAAGAGTGAGCACAAGAGGGGACAGGTTTTGCTCACAGATGCAGGATGGTCGTGGACTGTGTGTGGGGGTCACCACATGGAAGGAGGGGGTGGGCGCTGGGGTCATGGGCACCCAGCCGCTCAACCACCCTTCAACCCAGTGAGCAGTGAGCCCACCCTAGGCCACCTCAGCCCTAACATAGTCCCAATGGAGCCAGGAGACAGAGGCCGAAAATGAAGCAGACCCCAAAGCAGTGTGACAAGATGAGGCCAGTTAAGAACTACCGCCAGAGGAGCAAGGGGGCACGGAGGTGCTGCTGGAGTGGCCCAGCAGAGGTGGGTGCAGGCGGGCAAGGTCCAGGCTGCCCAGGGAGAGGTCTCCCGGAGGAGACCTGCACAGGAACCGGGCCCCAGTCAAGCAGTCTCCAGCACGAGGAGGCGAGTGCTCAGGGAGAAGGGGACCCGCGCCTGGGATTGTTCCAGGTGGTGTCATGACCCAGACTACGCTCCTTCCTGCCGTTCACTTACCAAGGTCCTACAAGCCACCTGCAAGCTGGTACCCCTCAGGATAACTCCCCTAGAGCCCACCTGAGACCCCAGACCTGGAGCCACAAACTTCCTGGCTTAGTGCCAGCAGCTGTGAGCGCAAGAACAGGGAAATTCACCCCAAACATCCTGAAGATGTGGGCTTATGTTCTGAACAGCACTCTGTTCACACATTGTTAAGTGTAGAATAGCACTATCATGGCTGTGCTGATGGGGACGGGGGTGTGGGGATGGTGGAGATGAGGTGGAGATGAGGTGGAGATGGCAGTGGTGGTGAGGGTGGTGATGGTGTGATGCTGGTGGTGTTGATGATGGTAACTGTGGTAATGGTGATGGTGGTGGTGGAGGTGGTGGTGGTGATGGAGATGATGATGGTGCTGGTGGTGATGATGATGCTGGTGGTGAGCATGACGGTGGTGAGGGTGATGGTGGTGATAATGATGGAGATGATGATGGTGGTGGTGATGATGGTGCTGGTGGTGAGCATGATGGTGGTGAGGGTGATGGTGGTGATAATGATGGTGGTGATAGTGGTGGTGATGAGCACTCACCATACCCCAGGCACCTGCTAAGCCCCTTTATCTATGACCCTATTTAATTCTCACCCCACACCTATGAGGTAGATATTAACATCTCTTTGTTCAAGGTGGGGAAGTTGAGGTGAGGCTCAGAGGGGACGACGCTGGCCTAAGGCCCTGAATGGAGGTGACTGGTGGTGGAGCTGAGACACGGCCGTAGCTAGAATGAGTGAGGCCAGTGGGGAGGGGCTGCGGGTGACAGGCCGAGGGCCGGTGCAGTGGTGGAGGGAGAAGAGGGTGCTGGCAGAGAGGGCAGGTCTGATAGCAGGAGAGGGTGGGGCTCGGGGGTTCCGCCCAGCAGTGCAGCGAGCAGCTCTCTGCACATCACACAGACTGACTGGCGGGCAGCACGGGGTCTGACGGGATGCACGCTCTCAGCGTCTGCTGGCCGCACGGAGGGCAGCGACTCCCGGGGGAAACTTCCAGAGCTGTGTGAGCCAGGCTGGGTCTGACACCTGGGCACAGTGGGCCCTCTCCATGCTCACAGCTCCTCCCCAGGGGGTGCCACTGCCCTGTGCCCTCCAGTTCCTTAGTGACCTCATGCCAGTACCTGGGCTGCAGGGGAGGCATCACACCACAGAGAGCAGCAAACACCTCCAGCCAGGCTTCTGTCTAGGACATGGCCAGCACACCACTGTCCAGCCTGACTTCTTCCAGCTGGGGCCTCTGCCCATCAAGGCGGGGCCCTGGGCCTGGGCGAGGGGTGAATGCTGCCTGCCCAGCCCACAGCCCACAGCCGCAGCAAGGCCCAAACATGTCCACTCCTAAAGCTAAGCCTTGGTTGCCCCTCCCATGGCTAGCGGTGGCCACTCTGGCTGCACTCTCACCCCTGGACAGACAGGAAGGCCGTGTGCTGAGCCCTGCCCGGGGGGCTCCAGCTCTGCCCAGGGGGCGTCGCCTGCACTCCAGGTGGCATCTTGTAGAGACCCCCTCACCTGTGTGACCCCGCCAGACCCCAGCCTCCGTCTTTGCGCTCTCTGCTCACCCTCACCAGCTCTCGGTGGGAACACTAGCCAAATCCCATGCCGAACCTGAAAGCCGTGCTGGGAACTGGACGGGAGCTGGACAGGTGGGCCACACCAGCCACGTCCCTGTGGCCAAAGAACCCCTGGGCATGGCTGGGACCTGGGTCTGCAGCAGTCCAGTGGGCGGCTGCTGGCCTCCAGTGGGCGGGTGTGGGAGTCAGCCTTCACAGAACTCCTGCCGCTGGGCAAGGAGGGTGTTGGAGGGGCACTGGGGGCCCAGGCTGACCTGTCCTGGTGAGGACAGGACATGCCCGGGGCCTGGGACCTGGCAGCTCACAGGAAAGCTGGTGGTTAGGCACACAGGTCACAAAACCACGGGGGCAGTGGTCCCAACCTCCATCAAAGACTCGGGGAGGACAAGGCCAGCGTGTTTCACTCTAAGGTGGGAAAACTGCTTCCGGGGGGCGTGGGAGAGAGCCCGTGTCACGCCACGCATGTGGGAGTGGACATGGGGTGGTTCTTGTGTGGAGTGCCCAGAGAAGCTCTGCACAGGTACTGGCGCTGGCCTCTGAGCAGGGCTGCTGGTGTGGTCTCTGTTTCTTCTAATTTCCTGCGTATTCCTTCTTACTTGTTTATGACACGTCTATGCTGCTCAGAAACTCATCACCCAAAACAGTTCTCTAGAGTCACCTCCAGTCACCTCATGGGAAAATGCTCACAGGCTGTCTTGGGGACTTTCAGTACTGAGGGACAGTGGAGTCCCTTCCTCCACATTGAGAGCTGGGCACCAGACACAGGCCGTGCCACCTCCCTTGCCAAGGCGTGGGCATGGGAGAAGGCCCAGATGCAAATCCCCACGCTCCCTCCTGGTGCAGGCCTGTCCTGGGGAGACCTGGGGACCAGGCTCTGATGGGCTAGTTACGCTCCAGTCCTCCAGCACACACTGCGCCTCCCGCCAGGCACGGCCCAGCCCTGAGCACTGGGCACTCGCCTGGTAACTGCGCTCTGAGGACCTTGCCCAAGCTCATCTACTCAGTCACCACTCACAGGACTGAGGTCAGTGCTCCAGCCTTGGCCTCTGGCCCGTTCCAGCCCTGGAGCGCCAGCTGCCCCTGCCTCCCCCTCAGCTGCATCAGGCCAGTGCACAGCTGCTGCCAATGCTGAGCTGGCCTGGCCGGCCTGCCAGGACCAGGGGCCGGGAGCCAGGCCCAGAGGCAGAGGGGGTGTGGCTGCAAAGAGCCCAGCCCTGGCCCTGGAAGACTCTGCCAGACCTTCAGTTCCAGAGCTTCGCTTCCCAAGGCCACGTGGGCTGCCTAGGAAGCTGGGAGCCTCCTGTCCCACGGTCCAACCATCATCTGGAACTGGAAGCTCTGGGAGAGGGAGGGGTGGGCACAGGGAGAAGCTGCTCTGGAGCCTTGGCCGCTGGGCAGCAGCTGTACCATGGGGGCTGCCTGGCCCAGGGCTCTGGGCTGGGGCTCATCCTGGCTCTGCAGCCCCAGAACCAGGGCCATGCCCAGCCCTGCAAGCCTGATGTGCCAGAGTGCCTGAGGCCCCAAGGGTTTCCTGGGCGCCTGTGCTTTCTCATTATCCCTCAGAGCCCAAGGAGGGCTGCCACCAAGGGGGCCCAGGGGCGCAGGGACTCCTGGGTGGAGCTGAGCAGCACAGGGGCCTCTCAGGTGAACGGTGTGTCCTCCTGGTTCCAGGAAGAGCAATGGGGATACTTCCCCAAGCAGCAGACAAGAAGAGCCACAGGGGGTCCAACTCCTCCCTGTTTAGACTGCCCTCAACAAACGTTGCCAGGCCCTTGCCAGCCAGGCTGTGCCAGGCTCTGGGGACAGAGGGTCACCGGCTGTGCCCTCCCCTGCCAGTGTGAGACCCTGCTCTGCTCACTGCCAGCTTCAGGATTTGGGGCACACCTACTGCAGGACTCTCGTGAGATGATGGAGGTACTGAGGGAGGTCCCACCCACGGACCAGAGCCCCGCACACTGGGAGATGCCTCCCTCCCTAGGTGTGCCAGCGGCTCGACTCAGGTACCACTAAAGGCAAGGTGTAGAAATGAGCAGTGGACAGTGCAGGCATCCTGGAGGTGGACACAGAGACCAGGTGTGAAAAGAACAGTTCCCCAGGGACAAGGAGGAGGTCCGGGGCGCAGGCACATCTCCTGATGTCCCCCCTGCAGAGGCAAGATGGGACCCCAGGATGGAGGGACATGGTGCCTGGTCTGCAGCCCTACCAGTGCCATGAGGTCGAGCCTCGGCCCAGGCAGCTCCATACTGCCATTCATGAGCAGGCTTCTTTCACCTGCCAATCAGGGTTCTCCAAAACCAAGAAATAGGAGACATGTACGTATGCAGAGAGGGATGGGCTCGAAGGCCCCAGGGGTGGGGTCCCATGGCCACCACAGAGCCTGCAGAGCCAGCAGAGCCACAGCAGGGGTCACCACAAGTCCAGAGATCCAAGCACTGGGCCATAAGGCTAAGGGCAAGGGGAGGGTGTCCAGCCAGAGGAGAGGGCTATGCTCTTCCCCCAGCCTTGCCATGCACTGGACCCTGGAGGATAGCCAATATTGCCCACTCTGGAGGCTGTGTTCCTCTCCAGTCCACTGACTAATGCTGACCACTCCCGGAGATATACCACTTGCCAGGGTCGCCTCGGTCAGTCAAGCCGATGCCTAGTTAACTAGTATGGACAGCCCCCTGTGGAAAAGAGTGTGCTCTCAGCAGGCAGCAGAGGCAGAGGGGAGCCCAGGCCTCATGTTGAGCTCCAGCTCTGTCCAGACTGGCTCCACCACCCATGCCCATCTCCATGACGGGAAGCCCCACGAGCTGCAAAGGCCAGGCTCATAGCTGCCTCCAGGGGTGTTTTCTAAGCAGCGATGTCCTGGAGATTCTTTTCTAAGCAGCGATGTCTTAAGGGTCTATTCTAAGCAGCGATGTCCTGATGTCCTGGAGGGTCTGGGCAGCTGGTCTATGGGCAGCAGGTCCCCTCCTGGAAGTCGTCCCTGATGTTCTGCACTCCTGCTGGACGATGCAAGAGTGCTCGTCAGCTCCCAGGCCTCCACACTGCGCCACACAAACTCCTTGGCCATCACAGACCAGGAGGGCAGTGCCCACTTCACAGGAGGGGACATGGAGCCCTCAGGAGGGAGCATCCACACAGGCCACTGCAGAGCCAGGATCAGCCCAGCCAGCAGGTCCCAGGCCCAGGACCCAGGCCTGTCTGCAGGCTCCTCTGTCTCTCAGAAGGAAGGACAGCCATCCAGGTCTGGGTGCGATCTAGCACCTGGCACTGGCCAGTCAGAAGCACATCATGGCCTGACAACTACTCAGAGAGTAAAGAAGCAAGGGAGGAGGGTGCACCCAGGTGGAGGTTGGGCAGAAATCCCCACGGGATCCTTTATCAGGCTGGGCTGCAGACCCCAGTGACTCTCCAGACCAGGTGTGGCACAGGGTGGCACCAGGTGGCTCTCACAGCCACATCTCTAGCAGCCATTCAACCACATCTCCATCCACCAGCCAGCCAGCATTGGAGGGGCCAGGTCCCTTGCTGGCTGCTGGTGGTCCAGAGTGACCACAGTATGGTCTCAGGACTTGGGGGCCCCTTATCCCTTGAGGGCGGACAGTCCTCTGACCCTCCAGGTGTCATGGCACCATGGTGCCAGCATGGTGCTAGGAGATGGCAGATGAGTGTATTGTGCTTCTGCTGGGAGACTGGCAGCAGGTGACAGGTCAGAGTCTGTTTCTGCAAAGTGATTCTGGAATCTGGCCCAGCTCCCAACACTTCGCCCTCTGGTGCTCCTGTCAACCCCTCTGGCCTACTGTGTGGGGGCAGACAGAAGAAACTAACGTCTACACAGCCCTAATGTGTGCCAGACACGTCACATGTTATCCTCTTTAAAGCTCACAATGGCCATACAGCTGTCTTGCCCCTTGGAGGAAAAGCAGTGGTAAGAGGCTGTAGCTTGTCTGAGGTCCCACACCACCAGCAAGGCTCTGTGGTGACATCCATCTGCACACTCCAGAGCCTGTGGCTACTCCCTTGAGCCAATCACCCTCCTCTCTGCTCCCACCTGCTTTTAAAATCCACCTGACATCTCTCCCAAGGGCTTGTTCTCACCAAACACTGACCTCATTCATCCAGCCTTCCTCTGGAGAGGACACAGGCTGAGTCACCCTGAGCTGGCCTCTGGACACCACTTGGCCACTGAATCACTGTGGACTGGAGCAAGCCATCCACCTCTCTAGGGCAAGGAGGGGCTTGGGTGGACATCTCACTCTGCCTGCCCCACACCCAGCCCACATTTCCTGGGACAGGGGCTTCCCCCTGGGGATACATCCCTCATTGTTGGCCATAATCTTGGTGGGATACCCGTCAGCAACCTCCCGCTTCCTGCCCAGCAAAGGGAACACATGGGACTCACAGCAGGTCACCCAATTCCCTGTGCTGGTTCACAACCTGAGTCAGCTGGACACAGAGCCCAGAAGTCACATGCAGTCACATGTCTCTAGAACCTTGTTCTCATTCCTTCCCTTGTCGGAGTCTGACCCCTGGGTTTCTCCTTGGCCTCTATGAATGGCTCTGAGCCTCTTGGATATCTGTTTCTGTGAAGTGGTCCTGAATAAACCTGATGATAAAGGGCACTGAGGTCCTTCCTGGATCTCAAATCCCAGGAAATGTCCTTGCTCAAAAACTTCCCAAGGCTCCCACAGCCCACTCTCTGACCACCCTCAGCCTGGGCTTCAGACCTGACTCATGCTGCCCCTGCTGCTCCAGCAACCCCAGGAGGCCTCTCTCACCCCCTACTCTCACCCAAAACCTCATTGGTCTGAACCTATCAAGTCCTCTCCACCTGGGATGGCATTGTGCCCTCCAGCCCTGAGGCTGTAAATAGCACTTTTTTTCCATCTGACAAATCCCATAGGAAAAATGCATCCTGAGTTTTCCAGGTTAAAGATAGAAAGGAGCTGGGTACTGACAAACCAGGTGTCTTTTCTGGATCTCATAAACACTCTTATGGCATCTGGACACATAGCCAAGGCTGGGAGACCTGGTGCTGTAGCTGGGTGTGGCCCCGGGCAATTGGGCCTGGGTCTGCTTCTTGATGATCCATGGATACAGGACACAGCAGCTGAGAAAGTGCTCCTCCCATAAGCAGGGACCCCACCTATTCCCACCTGCTCAGGTGGCTCCTTTTGATCCCAATCCAAGCCAGGGGGTGGCAAGGGGATCTGCAGGGGATCAGGATGGGCTGGATGCAGGAAGCCCAGTTCCACTTCCAGGAGTCCCTGTGTCCTGCTTCTGATCTCTCTGCTCTCCTTCAGGCCCTGTGATCCTAAGTCATTCTGTAATTTTCACATGTTCCCTCCTTTGGAAATCAGCAGGAGCTAAGCTCTCCTCTGGGAGGCTCCTGTGTACTTGCAGCTGACTGCACCAACAAGCTGATCCCCCCTAAGACACGTGGGGGTGAGTGAGCCTCAGTGTTCCAGAAGAGTCTTCCACAGTGTCCCAGTGGGGATCAACAGAGCAGAGCAAGGCCCCACTCCAGCAGCACTGGAGACCCTGGGGCCTGGCCCCATTTGTCCCCCACATCTGTGCTTCCTGGTTCTGCCACTCCCTGGCTCCTCCATCCGAATGCTGCCTAGCACTGCACCTTTCCAGCCATGGGGCCATCTCAGTGGCCAGCCCCTGCCTATCCCACCTCCTTCCCTCCACCAGTTCAGGGATTCTCCCTTCACCTTTCACCTTGGCCTCCTCTCCCATTGCTTTTACTTACATGAACTTATTGATTTTATCACTGATCTGAAATCTAGTTTTGTTGTCTCCTGTCTCGCTTTCTTACTTTGATCTGGGGGGAGGGTTTCCAAGTGCATTTTGTCACATTGTGTTTATCAAATGGCAGTAACAAGACTCTTCTTTATTCTAACATTTATCTGCAACTCTGAACCAGGTAGAGTACAAGGGGTGAACCCAAACCTGCTTAGCTTTCTCCTTTTTTCTTCCTTTTCATATTTCACTTTTTCTCCACAAGTTCCTCTTCCAATGAATGGCCAGTGGCTGTCAGAATACTATCAGCTGCCACAACAGACTGCAAACCACAGAGGCTCACCATAGTTAGCCTTGCCTGGGCCTGGAACTCTTATAATTCGATGCTGGTGATCCTGGTCACTATGCTGGGGTCTCTGTGTCACCCAGTCACTTGGGGACTCAGGCCATGACCCTGCCATCTTGATGTATGGCCAAAGGGTCACTCTAGGTGTCCCATCTGGCTGGTGGAAAGGGACAGAGGAGAATAGAGCATAGTCCCCTCCATTGCCCAGGCCTGGAAGCAGCATGGTCTGGTCAGCTCATGTGTCCACAGTGAGAATTGTCTTTTGGCCTTCCCAGGTACACATCAGCACCTACAGGGTGGCCCAGCTCTTCAGGGGCCCTTACTGTGGTTGATCATCAGAGACCCTGAGTGGGAAGCAGGGCAAGGAGCCCATACAGCCTGGTACCGAATGACTCCTCCCTGTGGATGTCAGGCTGTGGGTGATCAAGAAGAGAACACGTCACCTGTCAGAGGCAACTCTGCTCACATTTCCCTGTCTTTCTCCCACCTGAGGAAGGACTTCAGGTACAATCTTGGAAAGCCAGGATAATTGCTAACCCCCTTTCCTCCCCTGGGCCAGGGGGATTAAAATAATAACAGCAAGAGATGAAAGCACATCAGACGTCCCACGTGAGCCTCTGGAAGGAATTGCACCGGGAAGACCCAGGATGCCCCTGGCTCAGCACGATGTAGAAGGTCCTCCAGTCTCAGCATCAACGAGGTCCCCCAGAAGGAAACCCAGAAGGGTCCTCTTCTGTGGTTGAAAGAACTGTGTCATGTTATTGTAGGTTCAACCATGTCCCCCAAAACATGTGCTCAAGTCCCTGCCCCTGCTCCTGTGTGTGAGGCCCCATGTCAAAATAAGGCCTTTGCAGAAGGCATGAGGTGAGAAGGAGGTCCTTAGGACTGCTCCACCAGGGCCACCTCCTTAAAGGAAGAAGAGATGACACAGACATGGGGCACTGGGAACAGGGGCAGGAAGGGAGGCCTGGGGCCACCAGAAGCTGGAGGCAGGGGACCTCCAGAGCCTCCAGGGGGCACATGGCCCTGAAGACACCTTGACCTTGGACTTCTGGCCTCCAAGGTGTGAGGGAATGAATCTCTGTCGCTTAAGCCCCAGCCTCAGCACTTGGTCATGGTGGTCCCAGGAGGGACAATGGGAAGACCCAGGACCTGGTCCTGGTGGGGACTCTGCTGAGGGGCACTGAGGGCTGAGGAGGTGGAGCTTGGGTGGGGGCTGCCATCTGAGAACCACGTAAGGACATGGGGGACAGGTAGGCCTGGTGAGGATGGGGCCACATTGCTGTGGGCTGGGCAGAGTTAGCTCACCTTTCTCCTTTGGGATGTTTAAGACAGACTCCAGCCCCTCTACCAAAAATAACATGTTCACCTAGCAATGCTTAATGGTCTGTGGTGAGCAGAAGGATAGGAGACAGACAGACGTGAGCAGTGGGAACAGGAGGCGAAGGGGGTAGCTCTATAAACTGGGCCACTGTGTGGACCCCTCATACTTTCCTTTCCAAGAAGCAACTGCAGCCCTGCCTGGCCTAAATGGACAGGTTACATCACATTCCCCAGCAAACCACCTGTTACCTGCAGGAGAAATGCAGGCCTGAAATAACGTCCCTAAGAGGGAACCCAAGATACCCTGAAGGGGGGACTTTTGTGACCCTTTTCACAGACCAGATGCCAGAACTCAAGGAGATAAGGATGATTCCTTCTAACCATAAAATCTGTCAGAACAGGTTCCAGTTAGAACCAGTCGTCATGGGCCAAGGTGACCTAGAGATGTCAATTCACAGGGGACTTGAAAGTCTCATGTCATCCTGCAGTCAGTCAAAAGTCAAGAGGTGGGCAACCATGCATGTGCGGAGGAGGAGAGCAACCACACTGCGGTCCCCCATCTACCAACACGTGGCTCTCCTGCCCAGCTTCCCTCTTGGGACACTGCAGCCACCTCCATAGCCCCTGCCACGTGGTAGCCTCCACCTTGGGACAACGGGCAGGGCCTGGAGGGAGCAGCCTGCCTCAGCACTGCATGCCACACTGCTGCATCTCCAAATAGGGTGCCCAGCACCACCAAGTGGCCTGTACTCTCAGCCCCATGTCTGAAAGCAGTTGTCCCCATCTTGGGACACTTCTGCCACCATCTTGGGTTGCCTCTGCTGCTGCCACCACCATCTTTAGGGCCTGGAAGCCTAACATCAAGATACCTACAAGTTTGACACTGCTGTCGCCAATACCTAAAAACATGGCTGATTCTATCTAGAGACAACAGCCAGGACCTGGAAGACCGTCACCAAGGTCCCTGCAGGCTTGGTTACACCAGAGGTATCCCTGCTAGCCTGTTTCTCTTGATTCCTCTTTCACTCCTCTTATGATCTAATACCTCTATATTCTCACCTCTTATTTCATAAACCCCACATCCCCATACCCCCTCTCTCTCTTTGTCCACCATTAGAAACTGGAGACCCTATGCAAACCTACTATTTATATTGTATATAGTAATTGAACACATTGTTTCTGTTTATTGCAACAAAGCTGTAATTGTCTAAATAGGAGTTATTTGGTTTAAGGCTGCATATTGTTTGCACTGGTAGCTGTAAATATTGATCTCCCACCTAAAGGCAAGGTACTGGTAAACTGAAGGAACACTACAAGATTATAGGGTAGAAACTAATACCTCAGATCCACTCTGCTAGAGAGGAAGACATGAACATGAAAAAACAAGGGAAGAAAGTGCCCCAAACAAACCAAGATGGTACAATAATAGAATCCATTGATAACACAGTAGATGAAATGTCAGAGAAGGCGTTCACAATGTACATTATTAAAATGATCCTCTTCAAAGCACAGAATGGTATAAGAGAGCAAATACAGGCAACAATTAATCACTCCAATAAAGGGATAAGAGAGCAAATACAGGTAGCAAAAGATTACTTCAAGAAAGACAGATTCTTAAAAAAATAATTTAAAACTCAGTTTTTGGTTTGTTGTTTCCTTTATTCCAAAAAATGTATTCGAAAAATAAAGAAAACAATAAACTGGGTTTTAAAATTATTTTTTAAGAATCTCTCTTTTAGAAAGCACCACCAACAGACTAGATCACTTGGAAGACAGACCCTCAGGCAATGAAGACAAAATATATAATCCTGAAAATAAAGTTGACCACACAATGAAAATGGTAAGAAACCATGAACAGAACCTCTAAGAATTGTGGGATAACATGAAAAAGACCAAATCTAAGAATTATTGGGATAGAGGAAGGCACAGAGATACAAACCAGAGGAATCTGCACAATCTCATCAATTAAATAATATTAGAAAATTTCCCACACATGGAGAATGAATTGGAAAATCAAATTCAAGAGGCTTACAGGACCCCAAATGTACAAAATGACAACAGATCCACACCAAGGCACGTTATAATGAAATACCTAGCATACAGAATAAGGATAGAATTTTAAAAGCCACAAGAGAAAAGTTTCAGATTACAAATGGGGGAAACCAATTCATATCTCAGCAGATTTTTCAACCCAGACCCTCAAAGCTAGGAGACCCTGCAACAACATATCCCCAGCTCTGAAAGAAAAAGGATGCCAACCAAGAATCTTCTGTCCAGCAAAATTAAGCTACAAATTTGATGATGAAATAAAAACCTTCCATGATAAACAAAAGCTAAAAGAATTTACAGTGAGAAAGCCTGCACTACAGAACATCCTCAGCAAAATATTCCATGAGAAGGAAATGAAAAACAACAATGAAAACCAGCAAAGGGAGGAACTACACTAAAGGAAAAGCCAATCAATAAAGTGACCAAGTCAAATTTAAAATAAAAAAAAAACAAAATGCAGGGTGCGGTGGTGCACACCTGTGATCCCAGAGGCTAGGGAGGCTGAGACAGGAGAATCGTGGGTTCAAAGCCAGCCTCATCAACTGCGAGGTGCTAAGCAACTCAGTGAGGCCCTGTCTCTAAAGTATGAAATGGGGCAGGGGATGTGGCTCAGTGGCTGAGTGCCCCTGAGTTAAATCCCCGGCATGCACTGGTGAACCACACACACACACACAAACACACACAAAACCCACAACAACCAAAATGAAACCATAATTCAATAATAAATGTTAATGTTAATAAATGTTAACTCATCAATCAAAAGACATAGACTGGAAGATTGGATTTTTAAAAAAAGACCTAACCATTTGGTGCTTCAAGAGATGCATGTATAGGAAAAGACATCCACAGACTGAAGGTGAAAGGGTAGGGAAAAACCTATCACTCACACACACCACGTAAACAAGCAGGGGTTTCCATCCTCATATCAGATGAAGTAGACTTCAAACCAAAATCAGTCAGAAGGGATAAAGAGGGGCATTTCATACTGCTTAAGGGAATGACACATCAACAAGACATGACAATCATGAATATTCTATGTCCCCCCAAATGGAGCTTCCATGTATATCAAACAAACCCTCCTCAATTCCAAGAATCGGATGGACCACAGCACAGTAGTACGGGGTGCCTCTAACACTCTCAGCCTGTGCAGGGTGGGGGCCAACGGGGTTCTCTGTTTTTCCTTTCAGTAGCCAGAAAGGTTCTTTTGCCCTCCAGAACCCGGGGCGCCAGAGACATTCTAGTCCGCGTTGCCTGAATGAAGTTGGCTCTTGTTCTGTTTTCAAGACTTTCTGGAGATTGGTGGAGTCGTCTGAGGTGGCATCGTCTTCCAATGTCCGGGGCCAACTGTGCTCCTTTCCTTTCTCTGTCCCTGTCATCAAGTGTCTTCTCTCTCTCTCTTGTTAGATTCAGCGATTTCCATTTATCCAGCTCCATCCTCACTATTTCCTTTATCATTTCTATTTTGTTAGAAAGATCACTGGTGATTTTTTCTTTACAGATGACTCCTTTTTTTTTTCTAAGATGCCCATTTTTCTCTTTCTCTTCTGAAATTCCTAGTTTTTTTGTTTTGTTTTTATTTAGCAAAAGCACATTTCCCCAGGCCTAGTGGAGCACACCTGTAATTCCAGCAACTCAGGAGGCTGAGGCAGGAGGATCAGAAGTTCAAGACCAGCCTGGGCAACTTAGTGAGACTCTCAGCTACTTAATTTTGTCTTAAAACTTTTTGTCTCAACAACTTTTATTTTGTCTCAAAGTAATAAATAATACTGGCTGGGAGTGAAGCTCAGTGGTAAAGGGTCCCTGGTTCAATCTCCAGTGCAAAAAAATAAATGAGCACATTTCCCTTTACGTCACTGAGTATGTTCAAGAGTGGCTGCTTTCATGACCTCCTCTGGTAATGTCACTACTTGGGGCATCCTGGAAATGACATCACTTGACTGTCTTTTCCCTTGAGAGTGTGTCATATTTTCAGTTTTTGAGTCTTGAGTCCTGGACATTGTGACTTCTACATGAGTGGTGTTGTAGTGCTCTAAAGAGTATTGGTGTTTTGGTTTTAGTGAATAATGAATTTTGTTACACACACACACACAAAAAAAAAAGAGTCGAGAGGTGGACCTGAGCGGGACTGTCTGGGAACTTCCCTGGGACCCCAATAAACAAGTGCCGGAGGGGTGTGCTGTCCCTCTCCTCTCTGAGAGTGTCCCTTTCCCCTTCCCCATCCGTCTAGTAAGCTCATCTTTCTGGCATGATCGCGGGAACGGGGTGAAGAGGGGCCTCTGCAGCTGGCCTCTGTCCTGTAACTGACCCGGATTCAGCACCTACCCAGAGGACACTCGTGAGTATGAGATGTGGCCAGGGCCCGACCGAGAGCCACGTAGGTATGGGACAGGGGAAAGGTGGGGGCTGTGGGAAGAGGAAGGGAACAGGAGGACCAGGAGAAGGAGAAGGAGGGTCCTCAGGGGCACAGGAGGGGGCGGGGAAGAAAGGGGAGGGAGGGAGAGGAGGGAGGGCAGGAGGGGAGGGGAGAAGGGCCAGGTGCGGGAGAATTCTGCAGTGAGGCCTGCCTGTCTCAGGGGACAGAGCTGCCATCAAGTGTGCTGAGCCTGTGGGCGGAGACCTTCCAGTTCCTGGGGCTGTTGGGGGGACAAGGTCAAGGTGACCAAGGACAAGGCACCAAGGATGAGATGGGTGCCAGGATCTGGGCTCCCGTCCAGTCCTGGGAACCAGCAGGAGGCAAGTAGCAGTCCAAGGTGGCAGCAGTGCTGACAGAGCCCACGGGTGCCTGTGACACCAGGGAGGGCGCTAAAGTCCCCGGAGGGCAGGACCAACCTGCTCCCTCCAGCCCCACTTTCCTGTCTACCCCCACCTGGCCCAGAGTAAGGCAGAGCCCCGGGAGATGTCTGGCTCAGCAGAGTAGACGCAGGCCCAGCCCCATGCCCAGCCAGAAGCTGCTTAGGGGCCTTTGAAGACGGTGCTCAGGAGGTCATTGGTGGCTCCAAGACCTCCCTCAGTGGCTGAGTGAGGAGGCTCAGGGCAGTGCACGGGTGCCCTGGGTGCTCCGGAAGCCTGACCCCAGCACTGCCCACTCAGACCCCACACTCCTCCCCACACAGACAGACCCGGGCATCCAGCAAAGATCAGCTCTGGCTTCCAAGAAGGGGTTTCAGCGTCCCCCACTGCCCTCTGCTCCCACCCCGAGTGTGGGGCTCTCAGGCACCCCACCCTTAGAAAGAGGCAGCTACGGGGTGCCAACTGGGAGAGGATGACCCAGCTCCACAAGGGTCCCCGGGTCCCACCTGAGCTCAGAGCCTTGGCCCAGGAGTGTGAGCTTCTGGCATGGTCACTACTGTCCATGAGGGTGTGGACAGTCCCTGGATGACAGTGGGGCTGCCCATTGCCTAGGCAGGGTGACACAGGGACAGAAAGGGGACTCGGGGCAATGACAGTACTCTTGGTGCAGTCCCAACCCCCACTCAGATCGGCACGGTTGGAAAAAATCCCAAACCACCAAGTGAACCCTCAGCAGCCCACCTCCCGCTGTCCAGCCACCTGGGAGCCAGCCTGGGATGCCGGGAGAGCCTGGTCCACCCTGTCATGAGGGGGCTGAGCAGAGAGGCCCAGGGACACCCTGACCTTCCCGGCCACTACATGGTTAAATGGCCAGTCCCCCACGCTGCGGGCTCATCAGCCAAAGGCCCACACCCCAAGTCCTGCCCTGGTCATCTTCCCTCCTGGGCCAGGAGGGGCCCTGCCCAGCTCCAGGGAGGGCAGGGCAGCGGGCTGCCTTGTGGTGCAGTGGGGAGGGCACGTCCCAGCAGCAGACAACTGGGCAGGACTGTTCCTGGAAGTCGACGTTTTCTTCTGGGCTCGAGGAGGGGAAGTGTCCCCGCCCCGCCCTCCCACGCCAAGGCGGCAGTCTGCACCTCATGCAAACCCGAGAAATGGCCACCTCCCAGCCACAGCCTGCTGCTGACGTGGCCTTGGGCTTGAGCTGCCGCATGGAAAGCCAGGGGGTGCCTAAAGGCCCGTGCAAGGAGGCACCCGTGCCAAACTGCCCAGGCCACACCCTGGCCAGAGGGGCGGCCTCAAACAACCTGCCATGGGGTTCCTGGGCAAGGGGCTGCAGGGACCAGAGGGTGCCCTGGAAGGGGCTGGCCTCCTCTGTCACTGTCACCCTGCCCTAGGGCTCCAGTGGAACACAGACTCCCAGGACCAGGCCAAAGCTCCCCCGGAGTCAGGGTGTACTGCGGAATCTCCTCCTGCTCTGGGTTGCCTGCCCCCTCCTCCTGGCACTCCGCTGGCTCACCTCCCCCTTCACTGCAGTCCAGCTCCCCACTTTCCACACTTCAGATCAGACTCTGCTCTGCTGAGGGTAGCTGCCTCCCCCAAGCCACCCCAGTGTGTCCTGTGTCGTCTGAAGGGATCCTGGTTTAACTTTCTATATTTGGGTCTCTGGTCCATCTAGAGTGGAGTTGGGATATGAGTAAAGCAGGGCCAAGAGTCTCTTCCCCTAAGGACACCAGCTGCTCCAGTGACCTTGGCTAGAAGGTCCTTCTTCCTGGCCATGTCCCTCCCCCATCAGCAGCCCAGGCGCAGAGGTCTGCTCTGGATTGTTCCACTGCCGGCTCTCTCCTGCTCACACACCTCACTGTCTGGATTATGTCACTGCATTACAGTGACCAGGGTGTGGGACCCTCCAGGGAGACCCCAGCTTGGTCTCCTCCGTCAGACCACCCACTCTCTTGGTCCCTTACATTCCCACGAGCACCATGAAGCCAGCTGATGGCTTTCCACAGGCAGAGGCTCCGGGATGCTGGCGCACAGACACTGCCCTGCTCCTGCTGGCGCACAGCACTCCTAGGACTCCTTTGGTATCTCTGGACAGGACAGCTGAGGCTCAGAGAGGCGACCTTCAGGTCACGCTGTTCACATGCCGAGGAGTGGACTGCACCAGAGGGGGGGCTCCCAAGTCCAGCTTCCCCAGCAGGCTGTCAGCCTTCAGAGACAGACCTTGAGGACCTGGGCGCCACCCCCAGGGTGTCCCCCAGACAGCTCAAGGGGTCTCCCCACTGAGGGGGAGCTGCAGGCTGGGCAGTTTCCTGGATGAGTGCAGCTGGGCCCTGGGAGCCCGGGGGAGGGGAGAAAGGGGCCTCCCCTGCGCTGGGCCCATCAGGCTGGGCTGAGCACCTCTGCCAGCATTTGGTGAATGAAATTGCTCATCACAGCCTCATCTCCAACTCTGGCTCTTGAATTCTCTTTCAAAGGAAAAAAAAAATCTTCAGAAGCAAATTTCTGAAATCCTTCCAAAGAGTTCCTAACATAGCTGGCGGGGCCTGGCCATCTGTGGAAACTGATGGTATGAGTACCTACTGGTCACCAAGAAGGAAAACAGAGGCACAGAGTCATGTTAAACAAGTCCCATGAGGCGCTGGGGGCCCATGCATGCAAAGTTCTGTGGCAGTGGAGACAGCTACAAAAAGACACTCAAGACTCCAACTCGTCCAACTCCCTGAAACAGGGTCTGCACCCAAAGTCTAGAAGTCCAAAGCCCGAGGCCAGGTCCTTGGCATGGGAGGCCTAGAGAGGCTGACAGGAAGCAGGGCCTTGGGAGGGAGGTGGGCGAGGGTGCTTTAGGAGGAGGGGCCAGCAAGGCCAAGGAGGGCGGCAGGGAGAGGTCACCACCTGCCCTGAGGACCATGCATGCTGGGTGCCTGTCCAGGGCACTCTGGCTGAGGCCCAGGCAGGGCTGGGTAGGAGCTCATGCACCTGGAAGGCTCTGGGTGACACTGTCTCACTCCAGGCCTTTGTCATCCCAATGGGGTGCCCTCTGCTGGGTCCTCTCAAGAGGGCTGAGCTGAGGGGGAGAAACGGCACAGGACTGCCTCTGTCCAAGGCTCCAGGGAGGTGAGGTCCGTCTGGAGTTGTGTGCTGGCTTCAGGGTGTGTCACGCTGATGAGACTGAGGACATTGGAGGACAGGAGAGAGCAGCAGCCACCAGAAGTGCTGTGTGCTGGCCCACTCAGTGCCAGGTGGGTCCTCCTGCTCCTCCTACTGGGCCTGGATTCTGTCAAGCCTGCAGGTACAAGGACTGAGCTGGGACAGTTTCAGCTGTCCTTGTGGGTTCTGGATCGTTCTTACTCCCCCACCTGTGTCCGTCCTGCTCCCTGGCATCAGCCTTCCAGAGTCTGCTGAGCTGCTCCCTGACTTCAGGCAGCGAATCCCTATCACAAAGCCCTACCTAATAGGCACACACCACAGGTGCTGGTGTGCATGATCTCACGTATTAACACACGAGTTACATACTCAGTGCAGCACTTGGAACATGAAGTGGGCAATCTGGAAAGGGGAATGGGTGGTGGATGTTTGGAGAGGGCATGGAGGGTGGGTAGAAGGATGGTGGATGGGTGGGTGGATAGAGGGGGATGGATGAATGAGTATGTGCATGGGCGGAAGCCTGAATAGGGGTGGGTGGGTGGGTGAAGGCTGATGGGTGAGTGAATGGATGGATACATAAATAAATGAGTGAACAAGTGAACAGACCAGTGGTGAAGATGAAGCACACAGCGGGAAATATAAAGAAGGGACAGGAGGAGGTGCGAGCTATAAGTTGCACACACGTTTATGAGGCGTTGAATCAACTACTGAGAGTCGAGTGCCACAGCGACTAACTGAGGAAGGACATTTGTAGGTACAACACATAAGCATATTTTGCAATATAATAGGTCTATGGACTCGTCGTAATCCACCAGTCAGAAGCAAGTCTGGGCCCTTACTGGAGCTAGGTGGCCTCTCCAGCTCCCAGGAGACTGCTGTCCAAGCCACCAAGCCCCAT
This sequence comes from Urocitellus parryii, assembly GCF_045843805.1. NCBI lineage: Eukaryota > Metazoa > Chordata > Mammalia > Rodentia > Sciuridae > Urocitellus > Urocitellus parryii. The sequence goes on along the minus strand of NC_135540.1, from coordinate 142,204,531 downwards.
AGCCCTGGAGCCTGAACTCCATCTGTAACAGGAGGGACAGCCCTGCCTCCAGGTTCCGGGTGGGTGTCCTGGGGAGAGCACCCACGATCCCTGCAGGCCTGTTTCTCTCTGCATGCAAGAAAGGGAGAGAAGGAAGGGAAAGGGGGGGAAGAAAGAGAAAGAGGAGGGGGAAGAAATGATGGACTGTCCCAGAACCCCCAGGCAGGCTGCCTCTAGGCCCAAGTGCTCCAGAGCTGTGGGGCTGCCTCCTGCCGCACCCCTGCTTCCTGGGGTTTTCCTCGTTCTCTGGATAGAGTTCTAGAATAAAGTGCTGCCAGTGATCTGGGTTTCCACACAACCAGGCAGTCCGTGGAGGAGACATGCACTTTGCCCACCTCCCCATGGAGGCCCTGCCTGCCCAGCCTGGCCCGGGGCTCCCACAGAGCAAGGCAGTCACTCTGAGTGCCTGTGGAAGCTTGGGCTAAAGTGGGAGGAGGGCCACCACTGGCTGCTAGAGCTGGCCTGGCCCTGGGAAAGTGCATGTCCACTTGGCTCCACCGGGCTCCGTGCTGGGCAGGGTGTGTGTGCGCTGGCCTCTGTGGGCCCAGGATAGAAGTGGGCATGGTCACAGGCCTCCCAGTCCCGCCAAGCCACAGGCTAACTCCCTGACCCATGGCCAGCTGGGTTCCACTGGGGACACTCCACCCCAGGCCAGCGTAATGAATATTCCCCTGGGCCCTGTTGCCAGAAGTTCTGCAGAGATTCCTGCAGCCCCCTCACTTGAGCAGGACCCAGGATGGGCTGGGACAGAGGACAGCCTGGCTGGGCTGGCCAACCAAGTGGCACTTTCCATCTGGAGTCTGAGGCGCTTGGGCTGTTTTCTCTGTGCTAGAAATGGCTCCAAACCCTGCATACGTGGGCTCTGCTGACACCTCCAGCTGGGGGAGGCCGAGCCAGGCCAGCCACCTCCTTCCCGGTTGGGCAGAGGAAGTGCACACACAGCACTTGGCTGACTCTGCCTGGCTCCAGGCCAAAGAAGTGAAGAGACCTGCCAGGACACTTGTGGACCCCCATGTCCAACTGAGCCCAGAAGCAAAGGCTAAACTAGGTCAAATGGGCACGGAGGTGGAGCCAGGCCTGGCTATGGTGCAGGCCGCTCTGGGCACAGGTCTCGCCTGCCGCCCAGCGTGAGCAGCAGAGTGTTCCCACTTCACTTTGGCTGACCTAAGACCTAAGCAGACTGTTGAGGACGTGGGGACCTCCAGTCTGAGTGCCCCAGCAGTGTCATGGGGGCAGACCAGCAGAAGCTTTGAGACACCGAGCCTGTGGGTCTCAGGGAGGCCCTGGACATAACTGGAGCACAGGGCCCCTTGCAAAAGGAGCCACAGACCAGCACAGCCCTTTCTCTGTGTCTTCACTGGGAGTATGAACTTGGGACTAGACAGGCCTGGAGCCTGCTGGCTCCAGCATTGCAAGTTACTGTGTAGTATTGGGCAAGTGTCTCAACCTCTCTGTAAAAGGTGACAGCAAGAACTTACCTCCTGGGTTATGTGTGAGGATGGCCTTAGGCGTGAGCCTAAGCAAATCCATTTTAAAACTCCAGTTTGAAACCTGCAGTCTCACAGGCATGCCTAACAGAGCCCTCCAGTATGGCCCTCAGGCACAAAGAAGTCACTTCTCCCTACCCTGAAAAATTCAGAGTGAAGCCTCTGGCAGGCTGTCCTCCCATAATAAGTGGGAAAGGAAAAAAGATCAGGGTGGGGACCACCAGACCAGATGTTTTAACCCCAGGGTAAATGATGTCACTGGGAAATCCGGTGACAACTGATAAGGATTGAAAAGGGGTCGAAATCCCCAAAATTTGGTATAAATAATGGAGCAAGAGAACAGAGATTCAGCCAGCCGACACTGATGCCCTCACGCTGAGAGCCTGAAGAGGACCTGGACTGACATCCCAACACTTTTCACTGTTGCTGATCCTCTGCATCTTCCTCACCACTCTCAAACTCTACCGCCACATCTTGACCCTGGGCAGAGCCTCCTCAGCCAGCGGTCAGCTCCACCCCAGGAGAAGCCTGCCTGGGTTCTTGACCTGATCACTGCGGTCTGAATGAGTGTGCATCTGGTCTGAGTGAGTGTGCATCTGCTGGACTTAAAGCCTAAGGCTTGAGACTTTTGATCTGACACTTGAACTTGGCACGCAGAGGGCATGTCTGTCATGAGCCTGTCAGGATTAAGTGTGTTTGCAGTGCTTAGAATTAATCTAGAATGGTTTGCTGTGAACTGATTATGGCTACTGCAGTGACTAGCATTAAGGATTGACGTCTTTCTGATTAAGAACCTATAGAGTGAAATTGTATTGAGTGATCTGAGGGAATAAAGCACTGACCAGGGCAGAAGTGTGTGGACATTCTTCATTTCTCCCCCTAGACTGCATGAGTTGCACATTTTGCCCCATCGTGACATTGACAGGACCCTCTGGTGTAGGGAGAGCGAGTGTGCCTTGCACGCCCCTCTCTGATCCAGGTGCAAACCAGGCTCCTCCTGAGCCTGGGACCTCAACTCACCTACCACCACTTGTTCCCCTGCAGGGCCATACAGGGAACCTGGGGTCTCCATCCTTGGAGCCTCATAGACACTGAGCCCAAGATGCACCAGGAGGCCTGAGGTCACAGCAGTCTTTGGTCCCAGGGTTTAAAGTGGCCCCCAGCCACCCTACCCCGGGCAGGTGTTCCCTAGCTCCCTACACACCCAGCTGAGCCCAGCACCAGCACCAGCACTGGGGAGGCCACGGCCACCAGACCCTGAAACTTAGAGGAGCCACCTATGACGACACTCCTTGAGGCTCTGGGTCCTCCTCCTTCCCCAGCTCCCTGGCTTGTGGCCACATCGCTCCAGTCTCTGCTTCTATCTCCTCCGTATCTGCACCCCCTCCTCAGTACACCCTCACTGTCAGAGCCCACCATAACTCCACACGCCCTCATCGTCGTTCAACCACTTCTGCAAGGGCCCTATTTCCAAACTAGGCCACAAGGGACGTTCCCAGCAGACATGGATGTGGGGCACATGACTGCCCATCATAGGGCTGAAGCAGAGTCTCAAGGAAGGGCCTATGGATCCAGAGAGGAGCCTCGTCCCTCTGTTCCCAGCCGAGGGGCAGCCTCCTGTGCTGTAGTGAGGGTGCAAAGGGCCCTTGCTGGGCTGACCATGCCTGGTTCTCCAGGGTGGGCGGATAGCCTAGATGCAGCGTAGCTCACGGTATTCACTTTTTAAGCCAGGAGACCATTGCAGGGGGCCACCTTGGAGCAGCGCTCTCTGCCTTCACCAGCAGGCACGTGGCCCCAAAGGCCAACTGCCCACAGATTCTGGATTCCCACATGAACCTGAGGCTGGTTCCCCAGAGCACAGGTTCCAGCCAAGGCCAGAAAGCTGCAACCAGGGCCTGAGCCACTCACCTTGAAAGATGTAGAGTGGACACTCAAAGACTGCTCAGAGGGGTTGTATGGAGACCACCCTGCAGCTGGGGGTGGGAATGATGTCCCTGGATGAGGACCAGCCAGGTCCAGCCCTCCTCTAGCAGGTGAAGCAGAGACCCAGGAAGGAGGCTGCCCTAGGTCACAGGCCAAGGAAACCAAGCTGGTCCTGCCACTCTTGTCGCGAGGGCAGAGGGCGTCTCCCTCTTTCTGTTGCCTCACCCCAACAGCACCCACCTGGCCTGGGTGTCCTGCGTGGGTGCTCATGTGCAGTGCCCACGTCCTATCTTCAAGCATGAACACAATAGACAGGCTCTGAGATGCTCACGAGCCTGCCCTTGGCACTCATGCCTTTGAACAGCCTCCTGAGTGTGGGTAGGGCCTGCAGCTTACCTCCATGGACTCCAGCAAAGGTGGAGGAGCGTCGCCGAAAAACATCACTTCTGTGATCCTGTGACACAGACCAGCTCCGGTCTTGCTGCTGTGTTCTGAGCTGGCCTCTGGAGAGGCTGGTGGTGAGCATGTTCCTGGCCTCAGCCCTCAGGGCCCAAGTGCTGCCCACAGCCACAGGAGTGTAGGTACCCCACTCTAATCTCTGCGTACCCCTCAATACTGTGTGGATACAATCCTCACTCGGCACGGCCCCAGTCTAGCCCTGGGCAGGCTCAGAGCCTGGAGTGGCAGGCATGGGGACAGGCCAGACACACTTCAGCATCAGTCTAGACATACTCTCAGGGCTGCACCCCAAGGCCCACAGTCATCCAGCCAGGGCCCGGGAGCTCCCCTCCTGCTCGATGAGGGTTGGGCAAGGTCCCACAAAGAACAAGCCTGCAGGGTGCAGGAGAACAGGCACCGTGGAATGGCTGGGAGCAGGAGCCAGGGCTGGGGGCTTTGAGACTGTGCAGGAGATGTGGTCTCACTTCTACACACCAGAGTCTGCAGGGGCAGAAGCAGTCAGCCTTCTAGAATCTGTGCCACAGGCCTGGGTTATCGTCCCCTAGGTGGAGACCGAGGCTGCAGCAGCCTGCTCAGTGCTGAGGCAACGTGAACAGGTCTGCCTGGGCTGGTGGTGTTTTCCAGCGCACACCCTGGTTCCTTCTCTCCTCACCACCCCTCCTGGCCTGCACCCTCCGTGGGCCCCGTGCACCTGGGTGATGATGCCTGCGTGGCCCTGGATCCTTGGCACTAAGCTCCTGGAAACCAGGAGACCCCTCTTCTCACCCGCGGACACACTGAGCCTGGTGTAGGCCCCCAGGTCCCAGGGAGGAGTGTGGCTCCACTGGGATCTGAAACAGCTCTGAAAGAACAAGGCCCCTCCATGCCCCACCTGCCTGCCTCAGCTGTAGGGACAGTGGCCTTTAACCTGGCAGAGAATCTCCACTTCTGAGAACAATTCAGTAAGAGTGCCCACCCCCCTGGCTGTTTTAGTCTTGTGCAGGAACGCTACCCCACCCGCTGACACCCCACGCTGACGTGGGAGGAGCAAAAGTTCAAAGCCAGCCTGGGCAACTTGCCTGTCTCAAAACAAAATAACAAGGGCTCAAGACGGGGCTCAGCAGTATTGTCCCCGGTTCAACCCATAACAAAATCAAAAATCCAAAACCTCAATAACAAAAACTATACTGAGAGTTCCACAAATTGAAACAAACTCCTGAAAGGGGAGTTATTCAAGAATTAACCCTACTCTCTACCGTGAAGATTTCTGAAGACCAAAATACTGACCAGAGTATGAGGGCAGAAAAAAATCCGCAGGTGCCACTGAGCACACAGGTTACCGGGCACTTGAACTGTGTCCAATGTGTGTTGACTTCATACCTGGGCGGGCCGTCCTTGTGCCAGAAACTAGACAAGGCCAGGGTCCCTAGGCCCGAGACACTCCCCAGGATGGGGGGCCAACCCCCAACTGGAGTATGGCCATCAGGGCTCAGCAGCTCCCACAGCCCAACACCTGCCTCTCTCTCCCTGGTCTAGCCTTGTCTGGGGCTCGGCGTGCACAGCCACACCCCAATACAGGGCGCAGCCACTCCAACATGGGGCGCAGCCTGTGCAGGTGCTTAATAAACACTGCTCCAATGCACACACCAAGGGTGCTTTTAGCTCCAAATGAGGTGCAACCCCTTCTCCTGGCCCCAAGCATCCCCCTGGACAGTGGCACCCTCGCCACCTCTGCCCTGCACAAGGGCAAAGCTACCGCCTCCTGTGGCAGCCCCAACTGGGAAGGACAGAAAACCCCAGAGGGGTGACCCCCCCCCCCCATCAATCAGAACAACAGGGAAGGCACCTTCAGGCCTCTTTTGATAAAGAATCATGGTCTCCTAACTACCCAAGGAGTAGAAATTAACTGGCTCCTGCATTCTGTCCCGGGGGAGCTCTGGAGGCCTGCCCTGTGCCCTATATAGGCCGCCCACTCTCTGGCGACTGCCTTCCCCTCAGGGCCCTCCGCTTCCTAGGCTGACTGCCCAGCTCTACTCAGAACCGCACAACAGAGCTCCTGCACAGGGCAGCTGGGCCCCAGGTCCCTGTCCTACCTTTCATCATAGCTCTTCCTGGCAGTCAAATGGTCTTGGCCACTGCAGGGCCAAGGTGGCATGAGAGCAAGGTTGCAGGACAGCTGGAGCTGCTGCGGCCTGCCCTTGACCCTGGCCACAGGGGAGAGATGTCCAAACAGTGTAACTCAAGGGACCCCATCATACATCAACTAAATATCATCGGGCTATACTGGCATCAAACTGTGTCACTTTATCAACCAGATTCACTCTGAAAATGTGCTCCACCTGCCACAGAGGGGACCCAGCACAGTGCCCAGGCAGAGCGAGAGGCAAACAGTCCACCCGTCACACAGCATGCCCTCTGTCCAGTGCCTCCCAGGAAGGAGCCCCAACACAATGACCCCAGCCCTAGCAGCTGTGTGACTCTGGTCACAGTATTTTTTCATACTTTAAAAAAATATATTTTGTAGTTATAGGTGGACACAATCTTTATTTAATATTTTAACGCAGTGTTGAGGATCAAACCCAGTGCCTCACAGTGAGAGGAAGTACTCTACTGCTGAGCCCCAGCCCCTCGACACGGCTCTGGATTTTGGATTGCTCCCATGGCACCAGGTCACGGGCACCTCACCAGCCCAGGCCTAAGCCATGCCTGGCACAGACGGGTGTACTGTAAGCCACCAGCTTCCTCCCAGCACTGCCGAGCCATGGGCTTCAGGAAGCAGGGGCTGTGGGGTGGGCGACACCTGCCACACAGGACTGAGACCCAGGGCCTCCTGGAAGTAGGCCTTCGGGGCCATCCCGCCCTAGAGTGCTGCAGTGCCCACAGCCACCTTCCCTGTGAGTTCTCTTACTCAAGAATAGAGCCCAGGGCTGGGGATGTGGCTCAAGCAGTAGCGTGCTCGCCCGGCATGCGTGCAGCCCGGGTTGGATCCTCAGCACCACAAACAAACAAAGATGTTGTGTCTGCTGAAAACTAAAAAATAAATATTAAAATTCTCTCTCATTCTCTCTCTCTTAAAAAAAAAAAAAGAATAGAGCCCAGAGCACCCTCACCCAGAGCCACACCGCTACTGGAGACCATGAGCAACACATCCTCACTGCAAGTCCCCAGGACACACTGTGGGAAAGTAATTAGACCAGTGTGTGATGAGATCTTTTATGCAAATTGTGGAAATAATTGTAAGGGTAAACACATAGGGACTGTTTACGTGGAAGCAATCAGAAGAACTGTCAACACTCCTGTGGAGGGCCCATGGAGGACAGGAAGGCACAGATAACATTCTGAGCCTTGCACAGGAACCCCTTCTGATCTCGCGGCCACCTGGTGCAGTCAGGTGAGGGCTGTGCCCGCTGCTTGGCTCTGGGAATTCACACCACAGAGGCCTGAGGCCTTTCAACGCAGAAACCAGAGGACTGAACCAGCAGTGTGCCTGCAGAGTGCCAGCCGCCCCTGGGGAAGAGGCTGGTGTGGCAGCTCCTGCTGATCAGCAGTTGCCCAAGAAGGATCTGAGAGGATGCCCCAGCTGGCCCCTTGAGGAGACCTGCTGAGAATCTGCATTGTCTGACGTCACAAGGCTGGGTGCATTTGGAAGTGGCTGTGTTGAAAATAAACCCAGTCTCGGCTGGGGCGTCCCGAGTCCCCTGCTCCTCTGGTCTCTGTGTGAGATGCTTGACCACCATGACGTCTACAGAGAGTCAGGAGAGGCCGCTGGCACAGTACAGGGACCGTTAGGGGGCCTGTCTTTTCTTCTTAGAGGCCTGGGGTGGCCTCAGCTCCCCAGGCCCGTGGGCAAATGGGCAGCAGGCAGAAGGCAGCACGCAGCCATCGGGATGATGGGTGAAGAACCAACAGATGCGAGTCTTGAAGGCCTCAGAGGACAGACTCCGCTTGGCTTCAGGTGGTTTCTCCTTCTGCAGCTCCTGTCTCCAGTCACGAAGGTGGACACGCCCGTTCAGCACTGAGGAGCAGGAGACACAGCTGAGACGTTGACCAAAAGCCCACTCACTCGTGGGTCTGTTGACATCCGCTGGGTGGGTGGCACTGGTGCAGGGTGCGGGGTCAGAGGTGCAGAAGACTGCACCAAGGTTCTCCCCTGGTGGAGGGAGGAGCAGTGCCCCAGTGTTGGGAACCTGGGTGCACAGTGGGTTAACAAGCGGGAGACGGCCAGGAAGGCCTTGGTGAGCAGGAGAGGTGTAGAGGGTGGCGGCGAGCCCCGGGACTGATCCAGAACCAGCCAGTGAGGAAAGAGGGAGCCTCAGGGGGACAGCATTGCCTGCTATCCCGTTCCAGATGGGCCTGCACACCTGATGGGAAACACTTGGAGGCATCTGGGCTGGGGGCTGGCCTTCAAGGACACTTCAGCACACCAGCAGAAGACAGGTGAGGCAGGAGGGGAGGGTCCCCTCTGGGCAGCCTGAGGTGGGGGCTGTGTGCAAGCCCTTCTATCATCTGCCCCACACTGGGGTCACACAGAGCCACAACCAGAGCCCTTCCAGATGCCCACGGTGGTGATGGGGGCTGCAGGCCTGGACACATGGAGATGAGGGCAGCTGAGCCTCCCAAGCACACTGATGCAGATGCCTGCCTGGAGGCCCAGGCCTGTAGCAGAGGGATCCAGGATGGCCAGGACTGACTCAGAGCTGGGGGGCTGGGTGTGACCAGGCAGGGCAGCTGCAGGCCACTAGAGCCTGCTTGGAGCTGATGGGCAAGCAGGGCTAAGGAACAGGCCTCCCAGGTCAGGCTTAGGCTCCCCCTGGGCTTCTCCTTGGCCACTTCATTCCAAGAAGCCACCAGCTCCATGTGAACGCAGCCAAGGGAACCAAACCCTTCCTGGTTTTCACTGGAAACTATAAACCCACCCAGACAGGAAGGCTGAGAGAAACAGGGCTCCTACTGAGCAATCTGGCCACCCACTTCCAGAAGCTGAAGAGCATGTACAGCCCCAGCCAGCCTCCACAGCACCCCATGTTCTGCAGGGCCAGCCCACCTGGCTGCCCTCAAGTGACCCTTGGTGGACATTCTCCTCTGAAACCAGAGAAATGAGATCAACAGAGGCGCCTCGTTGCATGGATGGGCCTAAGAGGGGTTTGTCTTCAGGGATGCTCAAGCCCTAAGGCTGCGTGACCCTGTGTGCAACCCGATCTCGGGCCAGGGCAGCTTTAGGACACTGACCTTCCCACAGTAGCACCTTCTGGAGAGGCACAGGGCATGACACAGTCACTGGGAACCCCCTGAAGTATGCCTGGGAGGAGCCCTGGTGCAGACAGGAGCATCCGCCAGACTCCCCATGGGGCATATGACTCCATACACCAAGGAGTCTCTGGTCCAGCCTGAAGCCCCCCACCCATGCCATCCTGGACTCTCCCCACAGGCAGGCTCCTCACAGCAGTCCCTTCCGGGACAGCTCTGTGAACTAAGGCCCACTACTCTGGATTATGGAACGACCCTGTAGGTCAGGGAAAAACAGACCCAGCCAGGACACCTAAGGCCCAGCAGTGGGCATCAATGACAGAGGGACCCCAGAGGGGGCAAAGGATGGCTCCTGGTCTACCCCCAGGTCAGAGCACGGCTTGCTGCCAGCCCCTCCTGATACCTGAGCTCCCATTCTGGGCAGACGAATGCGAGGACCAGAAGGGCGGCCCTCCAGAGGCACACACTCCAGCCAGCCCCAAGTCAGACCACCAACAGTGCTCCTCCTACAGAAATGTGTTCCTAATTTTAAAACAGAATCACAGAACAAAATCCGCTCCAGCTAGCCTGCTCACACTGTCCCTGACCACACTCCTCCTCTCTCCGTGGGCGTTCCTGGACTGCAGGCAGCCTGGAACTGCTGCCTCCTCCCCTGCCCAGACACTGGCACTCCCTCAACCCAGGGCGCTGAGCAGCCTGTAGAGAAGGAAGCAAGCCCCAGGAGCGCCCACACCGGGCGCTCCACCAGCCAGGAGCCCTTGGGCAAGTTCCTCCTCCCTCTGCTTGAGAGGGGGAGGCTCTCTGCACCCGAGTGCAGGTCAGAGGGGGAGGCCACTGCACCCCAGCACCAGTCAGATGGCACGTGCCCATCAGAGGCTGCCTGCTGGCACAACTACCTATGCTCCATGCAGGCTTTGGCAGGTTGGGCAGGAGCGGATGCATGATCAGCGGGGCTCCAGCAGTGTCGGCCATGCTGTAGCCCAGCACGACGCCACACAGGGGTGCTGGCACTAGCTGACCCAAGTCACGTGAAAGAGCATTCCCTTCCCACTCTCACAAGCCCTTCTCCAGACCAGCCACGTTAGTCTGAAAAACAAAACAAAACCTCAAAGAGAGATAAGACCCAGCTTCGGTGCATATTTTTTGCATGACTGGAAGAGAATGTTTATTTGGCACCGCCTACTCAGAAGTGATTCCAAAAATAATTTTGCCCCCAACCCTGACCTGAACAGAAAAGCAACTTTATAATATTTATAATGAGAAGAGGTGCTCATCAGGAAGTCAAAGAAAATGTGCAGAAAAACAAAGAGCAGGCCTCCCGCTCCAAGAGGGTTTGAATTGGTCAAAGCTTTGGGGAAGGAAGAGCAGCTCCAGGCACAGCTGCCCAGCTGAGCTGCCCAGGGACCTGGGGTCCCCTCTCCTATACCCACCCCGACACAGGGCTCCAGGGCATTTGTAGGTGGCCCCATCCCAACAGCACACCACCTCATGGGAAGTCAGCCACCCGAGCAGCCAGGCCACCCAGGGCTGTGGGTGTGCAAGTGGGCGTGGCCCCTCTCACCCACGGGTAATGTGCACGACCAGGCTCCTGTGCACACATAGGGCAGTGCATGCACACCTACGTTCCTGCATAAGCAGGGGACAGGGCTCAGTACATGCATGCACAGAGTAAAGGGTGGAGGAGCTGGCAGCACGCCACCCTCAGGAGGCCCGGGGTCTGCTGGCTCAGGTACAAACAGCACCTCCACCACCCGTGTATCCCTGCAAGGTCCTCTCCACCACCCAACCCTGAGCTGCTTCTGACCACCTATCCTGGGTCTTAGGGTCCACACAGAATAATAAGATGGGGGCCCCAGCCCACCCAGCCTTCAGGAGGGCGTCAGGGCGTCACACAGAAACAGCATCAAGCTAACCACTTAGCTCCTCCCACCCACTGCTTAGCCATGCAGCGCAGCACAGGTCATGACTGCCCCCTCGGTAACGGTGGAGCCAGGCTGCGTGAGGGCTGAAGGCAGCGCTGCACAGGATCCTCAGGGCAACAGCAGTGACTGCTGGGGAGGGGGTCCTCATGCGGGCACCATCGCTGTGTGCCAGGCACAGACCTAGTTCTTCTCTGGCCACAGCAGCTGCGCCCCAGGCCCTTGCACACACTGCTCCCTCTGCCCCCAATACTCATCTCTGTCCTCCCAACTCCCTGAGTGCTCTTCTCCTTCTAGCCCAGCTCAGTGTGGCCTCCTAAGTCAGGCCTTCCTGAGGGCCAGCCAGGCCCAGGCTGATCTCCCTGCACACTGCGGCTCTCACAGGAATGTGTGCTCTGGAAGCTTCTAGTGTGCAGGTGGCCAAAGACAAAGCAGACGGTAACCACCACCTGGGAATGCTCCAGTGTGGCATGAGATCCAGCCAGCAGGCCTTCCCAAGGGTTACCTGCTATGCCCGAGCAACAGGTGGAATGAAAGCAGTCGGTGAGTACATCCTGGATGGACAAGGGCATAGGCTAGGGCAGGCCAAGCTGGCTAGAGGCAAGGGAACCCAAGAGGGAGAGATGGTCACAGTCCCACACAAGGAAGGAGGGTCCTAAGTGACCCGGTGGGCACAAGGAATTTGCACCCTCCCCAGGGTCTTCTGAAAGTGTTCACTTCTCCCAAGATGATGTGATTCCCTCAAGATGAAGAAGAAGGAAGGGGAGAGCAAAGCCGAGACCTGTGTGGGACATGCGGGGCCCAGGAAGGGCAGCCCACAGCCCGTACTCCCTCCCAGGCTGGCCCTCACCTTCGAACACCTGGTGACTGTTCCTGAGCAGTGTCTGCAGGCCTCCACACTCGCGCTTCAGCCTTTGCAGCGTCTCCCTGTCCAGCTCCCTGGCCACTTCCATCAAGGACAGGCTCTCTGTTGAGACGTGGGGTTTCCCCAAACAACAACGAGACATTACAAACGGGAACCAGGCAGATGTGGCTGGGTCCTGGTTCAATCCCCTCCTGCAAATTCAAATTCCTCAGAGCTCCAGTAGCCGGCCTGTACATTGGGTTCAATGGAACCCAGACCTCACAACAATGGGAACTACAGGAGCAGTGGCTCTGCCATCCGAGCTGCACAGACAGCGTAACACTGTGCAGGACCAGGATCCCACTGTCCTGTGCAGGCTGAGCGTCGAAGGATACTGCCAGAGTCTAGTGGTGGCCTAGGTCCCTCTCCTCCCTGGTACCCACAGCATCTGAAGCCAGGGAGGCAGGGCAAGGGGCAAGCCTGCTGTCCAAGCCTTCCTAGGCTGCTCCAGCCACAGCCACCAGCCGGGCCCCAGAGGCACAGGCTCCAGATAGGCCAGATGCGGCACGGAGAGCTGGGTGTGAGGTAAGAAGCAGCACCGCAGGCAGGAACTGCAAGAACCAAGGGCGCCGGAAGCCACCTGTGGGCCAACTGATCCAGGGTGTACCTCCATCCCCAGGGAAGCAGCTTCTCTCACCCAGGAGAAACTAAGGGCCTCCAGCTAGCCTCGGACCTGCAAATACCATTCTAGGGTGCTAGCACCTGGCCTCAGGGTTTCCACAGCAGGCAGGACTGGGGCCTACCACCAGTTGGCCCTAAGTCTGGAGTGATTTTTCTTTGTTCACCACTTTTAGACCCACTTCAGCATCCGGGTTCCCGTCCTGTACCCAGCTAGCCTGCCGCCTCCACCCCTGGCTGTGCCTACTTAGTGGACTACCCAAGGCCCTGTAACCTGGGGGCTGGTCTGTAGTTATGCTGCCAGATCAGCCACCTGACCAGAACCACCCTTGTCCAACAGTGGCTCCTAGGGCCCTGCAGGGCTCTGCTGACTAGGCTGTCCTGTTGGACACTTTCTGGAGAACAAGCTTGTGGTCTTGCCACATCATGCACAGGAGAGGGCAGCAGGTGAGAGGGCACTTGGCCAAGGAAGGAGCCACTGCCTCCACCTGAGCAGGACCAGTCCCATGCTGTTCAGGGAAAGGGCTCCTTGCTGTTCTCCAGCTTCCTAAAACTCCAGAAAAGTAGGTCTGCAACACCAACCCCAGCAGACAGCCCACACTGCCCCCTGGTGGCCAGCCAGTGTCCCTGCAGGGAAGGAGCCCACCTCCTTATTGAGACCCAGGAAGTTTTAGCAGGAGAACCATCGTTATAAATATAATAGCAGCTGGGTGCAGTGCTGCACCCCTGTAATCCCAGCAACTTGGGAGGCTGAGGCCAGATGATTCCAAGTTCAAGATCGGCCTGGGCAACTTAACAATGCCCTAAAGAATTTAGCAAGACCCTGTCTCAATATAAAAAATAAAAAGGGATGAGTTGTGGCTCAGCAGTAGGCAGCCCAGGGTTCAATCCCTGGCATAAAAATAAATAAATAAAAATAAATCAATAATACAATAGCAGATCATATTTTGGCCCACCTCTCTCAAATGCCACTAATCTCAGACAATGAAACAATCAGATACAACTGCTTTGATCACTATGGATTCTTTTGAGGATTTCCAGAATTAGCAAATCTTAACATTTCCAAATTCTAGCTGCACATTCAAGGGAACAGTGCTATTTCCTGGCATTCAGTGCCCTGCTTTCTAGCTGTATCATTTCTATGGTTGGGAGTAAGCAGCCCCAGCTTCTGGAGTGCATTTAACTACAAAGACCCACAATTGACGCTGGTGAGCCAGCAGGAGTGCGGCAGCCCCTGGTGTGGATGGCCTACCTCCTCCATTCCAGGTCTTCAGAACTCCTTCCTGGGAACTTCCTGTGTGTAACTTCTTTCCACCTAACAACAAATTTGCCACTTGCAAAACCACTTGATCAATAAAATCTTGAGGGAGGGAAGCGCAGTTCCTCACAGGCTCGGCCTTTTCCCTAGGGTGGAATCCAGGCAGCCAGAGCTCCACAGCCGGGGTCCCCGCTCCATGGGCAGCAGTGCAGGCCTCAGATACACCCTTGGCTTCTGCACCCAAGGCTCTGTGGGCACCTCCGTTGGCAGCCACCTGGGGTGCAGCAGGAGAAGGCTTCCCACCAGGCAGGCTCCGGGGACAGCCCTGCCTGCTGCGAATATACCGAGTCCTCTGCTCATCCATCCAAACTTCTTCAGAGGGTGGGTACGTTCTGGATTTTCCAATGAGACACACCTGCATTTAAAAGAGCAACGTAAGCATTTTGGCGGGCTCACATACTCCAGCACTTCTCTACCTATGGAACTCCCTTATTCTGGAATACAAACCACACAAGAATTTAAGTCATCTGTGATGAACCCGTTTTTGAAAATTTTTCTGGCGGTGCTGAACCTCATGCATATTAGGCAAGCACTCTACCATGGGGCTATGTTGCCAGCCCCAATATCCTTATTTTCAAAACTAACATTAATGCACATGATCTAAAAAAACTAACAATAAAAGCCCATGAAAATCTCATGACTCAGAGCTTCAGAGGTATGCAAAGGCCAAAAAAGCGGCTTCGTAGCACACCCCGTTCCAGACACGTCACTTGGGCCCACCCTCAGTGGATGACCACATCCACCCCATGAGCAGACAAGGGATTCACTCTGCAGAGCTCCCAAGGGGACAGGGAAAGAAGGCACTTGTGTCAACCCTGCCACAGCAAGGACACACAGGCCCTGGAGAGGGCTCGGTGCAGTGCGGGTGCTCAGTACACCCTAGCTTCCTTCCTCCTGAGAAACTGAATGAAGGATAGGCCTCAGGGTGGTGGTCATGGACATCTTTTCCAGGCACCAAGCAGAGGCAGGTCGCAGGGGATGTGAGAAGCCAATCCAGTGACACCGAGCCTCCCCTGCTACCCCAGCGTGCACCTGTGGTGGGACCGCAGCTTCTCTGCTGGGAGCAGGGCTGCACCTGGCATGCATTCAGCTCTGAGAACACCCAGGTCTGACAAGTAACTGGACCGCAGATGCAAACAGCAGGACAGTGGGACCTGTGACTCACCAGGGGCCTGAACTCTAGCCGATTCCATCAACCAACCCAACCTCTAAAGTCAGACTTGCCCAAACAGAGACACGAGGGGCAATAGCTAAAGGACATCTGCAAAGCAGCTCTGAGGGTGACTGCAGGGACCCAGCTGCCCACGTACGTGGATACCAGCACATCCCCAGGACCACAGCACACCTACTCTCTTGGTGGATGGAATCCTGAGGCAGTCTTCTTCCATGTGGAAGCCACAGGAGAGCCCCACTTCCTGAACAAAGTCCAAGTACTCCCGGTACTGCGTCTTCCTGCTCTGCCTGCGGCAGAACTTCCCCGTGAAGTCAAAGAAGCAGCAGGGCAGGACAAGAAACCGGCAGGCATAGGAGGACCTGCAGACAGCCACAAGAGACCTGAGCCTCAGCAGAGAGCCACATGTGGGCCACACAGGGGCAGAACAGCCAAGATTGTTCCTGGCAAATGTTTTTTTTTTTTTTTTTGGTAGAACTGAGGATTGAATCCAGGAGTGCCCTATCACTGACCTACACCCCCAACCCTTTCTATTTTCAGACAGGGTCTCACTGAGTTGCCAAAGCTGGCCTTGAATTGTGATCCTCCTGCCTCAGCCTCCTGAGCTGGGATCACAGGTGTGTGCTAATGAAAGGGTAAAGTTTCTAAGCTGGAAAGCTTGAATGTAAAAGATTAGGTATTATTAAGTTCCTCTGTTACACCCAGATTCCTGAGATAGTTAAAACAACACCCTACTGGCCGTTTAGCCTAGGGCCCTGTGCAGTTCCTCACAGGGCCCGAACCAATCAGTTTGAATGTGTAACCCGCTTACAAATGACCAATCACCGCCGCCCGGCCAGTTCCCGCCAATGATTGTGCCAATCACATCTCAGAGTTGTTGTTCAATTTCCCCGCGCCTCATGATGATTTGTTCTGATGTATGCAAAGCTCACCGCCCTCCCCAAAAAGTGTACTTAAGCTCTGTTTGAATCTCTGCTCGGGGCTCTGAGCTGCGCTCCCTTCTTGAGTGGGCACAGAGTCCCAGCGCGCTGGAATGGATCCCCAATAAATCCCCTTTTGCCAATTGCATGGAGTAAGTCTCTTGTGTGGTCTCTCCCTCCGACGCTCCGCCGGACCCCTCTTACACTACCTCACCCAGCACAGCAACATGTTTTATATTAAAGAATGAATTAGTCTTTCCCAAGTTGTGGGGAGCCATATTGAGTTACTGAAGCCAGATTTAAAGACAGGTAGTCAGTGTAGTTAGGTAAATCGGGTCTAATACCAAGTAAGATCCAAAATGGAGGCCATGTTGAAAATGAATTCCGGGAAAAGCAGAACAACTCTTGGAATGTTAATATCCCCAAGGCCCAGACCCATCCCAAAGAAATGTTAATGAAACAGCTCCCAGCAAACCTGGAGATGCTAACCCAAAAGTCCTTCCTGCCCAGATTACTCCTTTGGCCCACCTGTGCCCCATCCCTGACAGAACAAAGGACAGGAATGTGACAGGAATGCAAGAAGACCTTAGCTATATAAAGGGGAGATAACAGTGCTTCTTTTCTGCTGTCCTTTAATAAACTTCTACTTTCCACTCTGACCTTCCTCGGTGTGCTTCTTGGGTGTTATACTTCAACATTTGGGAAGCAAGGACTCGTCACGGTCAACAGCGGTAACATTACCATGCCTTCCAGTCCTGATGCACCATGGAGATCTGAAAGATCACTGTAGTCTGGCATAGTAATGCCAGTGACTCATGACTCGGTCTTTTACCCCACTCGGATAGCAAGGCCAGTCTTCTGAGTAGGCACACCCTGGGGTTGAGTACACTCAACTGTTCTTTTGTAATCCTACCCCTTGCCCTGTTTGGGATAGAATGTTCCATGGAAATTCCCTTTGTGTGTCCCCTTCTCTTACTCTGCCTTTGGGTGTGGCCTTCCTAGATGTCAGTCAACCTGCTGATAGCAGACATCTTGAAGCCTGACCCCTTGCCTCATTTCAATGGCTTCTCCCCAATAAAAGGTTTCAGCGTGCTTGCCCACGATGCTGGAGTGCTCGTGCGCACGCGCTCGCTCTCTCTCTCCCCACAGACCCTTAAGGTCAGAGGAGCCGTCACAGGACGCAAAGAAAAAGGTATCTCTGTCTCTTGTGTGGTTATTTTGTGCAGCCCAGTTCACCTGGAGTGACCCCAAGTGTTTTACCAAGTGAACATTTAAAAACAAAGCAGCGCAATGCATCTTTTCAATACAATGTGAATCTAATTACTTGAGCAAAGTATAATTTCCCACCATAGTTATTCTTATCATTGTGATCCAAACATTCAGAATACTTTGAGATTAAGCACTTGGAGTCCTTAGCTAGGAGTAAGAAACTCAGAGGAAGACACCATAAAGACTGGGTGCAGACCTGACCCTGGAACTGCAAGTTCAGACAGTTCAAAAGAACCCTGGGCAAAGGAGACCTGTCGCAGAGCCTCCAGGAGCAGCCCCCCACCTCACGGAGGCTCTAAGGGCAACCCATGTCTCACAGACGCAGAGGCAGAGAGCTCCACCTGGAAGACATCATGGCTGCAAAAGGTCACCTAATGACAGTCTGCCTTTGTTATCTGAGAGCAACTTTCAAAGAGGACCCATCTTTCAACACTGGACATAGATATCGCACAGTAAGAGTGTCGACTCACCTGGCTGCTATGACAGGAATCCAGGGTGTGAGCTCATCGGAATGGTTACCAATCAGCCAATCAACACCAGGGAAAAGGGTCTCATCACTCGGGGTGATCACGCCTTCCTTAAAGAACAGCACAAAAACAGGAGAAAATGTCGAGTCCACGTGGAGCCACCAAGGCAGCAGGACGGAGGCAGTGGAGCCACACCACAGGGCCACAGCCCACGTGGGGCATGCCCTTTTTGGCCTCGCTGCACCTCAGTCACCAGGAGCAAGGTGACGACCCTGCCCATGCCAGCCCTCAAGGACACAAATCACTGGCAACTGTTAGGGTCATCCCTGGGGACATGACTAGCCCTTTTCCGAGTGCTGATCTCCTGATAATTAAGAAGATGGCTTTATACGAACCCAAGAAGTAGCTACAGGAGAGATGGGACACAGGAACTGTCTCCCTCTGGCAGCAGGAAGAAGGAAGATGGGCCAGGGAGAGCAGCCAGGCCTGAGGCTAGGACAAGGCACCATCGCTACACCACCCAGAGCCTCCCACGGAGGGAAGCCAGCTTCACAAAAGCAAAGCACAAGCGAAGTCACACACACACATAGTCTCGATTCTGTGCTGCTGCTCCAGTTGCCTTCCATGAACCCTCGGACAGCAAGTAAGCCTCCCGACCCAGCCCCTGCCAGACAACACCTCACATGCTCCTGAGGCTGGCGGCCATCACCAGTTACTGACAGCAACATTCCCACAAACCTCCACACCACAGCGGGGGAAGATGGGCCAGCAGCCACCACAACGGCCTTCCTTCTGTAGGTGCAGCATGACGCCCAGGGAAGGGGCAAAAGTGTCATCCGCAGTCAGAACACATGGGAAGGTATGTGACCACTCACCGCTCACCACTCACCACTCAAGGGCACGCCTCACAACAAAGCCACCCGAGCAGGGCCTTTTGCAGACATGAAGTATACAAGAGTAGAGATGAAATCCTATAGTCTTTCTGGTCCTTAACATGTGCTTTTATTTACACAGATGTTGAAAAAATGAAAATGGTACTGCTGGACCTACAGTAAGTGCCTAACCTACAAGCAGGTGAAACAAGTCTTTGGAGATATGATTCTTTTATTCCCTCCCAACCTAGGTTTGAGTCTGCCCGTCTGGCTCTTCATGTGGCTTGAATTAATTGAGCCCTCCTGTACACCTGTGACTGCCATAACTGCCCCCGAGCCTCTGGCCACAGTGCCGTGGAAACAAATCCGTCCTGTCTACTTTATGAAAAGCCTTCACTGGCATTGGAAATACAGCAAACTGCAACTTTCCTACTTCATACATAGTTTCACAAAATTAAGTCAGTTTGCAACCATCACAATGCAAACATTACCAACAGGTGTTTTGTTTTAAAGCAAAAGAGGTTTTTGAAGGACAAGAGGTGGTCTGACATACTTGACCTTTGAAGTTCTAGACTGGCCCTCCACGGAAATCACTCAGCTGTATCAGGAGGAAACACTTTACCGGGAAATCTATAAACACTTTGTATTATCGAACAAAGCCACTCTTGTGAAACCACAGTTCTGAGGACAAAACTTGTGACTGGAACTCAGTGGGCTTCTACCCCCACCTTGGAACACCAGTCAGCGCCTCCAGACCAGAGACAAAGCTTTAGGGGCAAAAAGAAAAACAGATCAGAACCAGAACTCTCCAGGCAGGGTCTCCCCAAAAGAGCCAGAGGCAGGCTGCTGGGGAGCCTCCGAGGAATGATGAGAACCTCCTACCCACTCTTTTTTTTTGAACATAAGTTCTTCTTTTAAAATTTTTTTTAGTTGTTGATGGACCTTTATTTTATTCATTTACTTATATGTTGTGCTGAGAATGGAAGCCAGGGCCTCACACAAGCTACGCAAGGGCTCTCCACTGAGCTGAGCCCAGCCCCACCTCGTACCCATTCTCCAGAGCACCCACACCAGCCAGCCCTTCCCTGAGGTCCTGACTGTTTGAACTTCTTACCCAAAGAAAGGGAGGCCTCAGGACACTGGAATTTAAAGTCAGCTATTTCTCTTTTGTTGTTGCTGCTATTATTGAGCCCAGGGGTGCTTTACCACTGAGCACATCCCAACCCTGTGTATTTTTGCTTTGAGACAGGGTCACGCTAAGTGCTAGGGCCCCAAGTTGCTGAGGCTGGCCTTGAACTTCTCATCCACCTCCTAGTCTCTAGGATTACTGGCCTGGCCACCTCAGCTCACTCAACTTTATTCCTTTTGTTTTGATCATCAACCTCACAGTCCAAATCAGGGGGCCAGTTTTGCTAGGTATATAACAATCAGTGGGCTGGGGATGTGGCTCAAGTGGCAGTGCGCTCGCCTGGCATGCATGCGGCCCGGGTTCGATCCTCAGCACCACATACCAACAAAGATGTTGTGTCCGCCGAGAAATAAAAAATAAATTTTTTTTTTTTTAAGAGAGAGAGAGAGAGAGAGAGAATTTTAATGTTTATTTTTTAGTTTTCGGCGGACACAACATCTTTGTATGTGGTGCTGAGGATCGAACCCGGGCCGCACGCATGCCAGGAGAGCGCGCTACCGCTTGAGCCACATCCCCAGCCCATAAAAAATAAATATTAAAAATTCTCTCAAAAAAAAAAAAAAAAAAAACAATCAGCGTCTGCACACACATCCACAGAGCCTTCCCCAGCACATGGCCAGCTGACCAAAGGTCTTCAAGCCTGAGGTTTTACAAGTATTTTTTAACTTACTATAACACATAAACGTATATAAGCAATTATAAATCCCTCTAGAACAAGCAAAGAATAAATTTAGAATAAAAGCAATAAGGACACAGGGCAGCTGAAGCAAACTCCCCTCCTCCAGTGCTCTCTCCTTTTTAGCAATATTATTCTCCGCTTTAAAAGGCAACAGAAAACATTAAAAGTGTCCTGAAGACTTTTACTTTCTTACCTTTACTTTTTTTTTTTTTTTTGGGGGGGGGGAGACTGGGGATTAACCCTGAAGCATTTGACCACTAAGCCACACCCCAGCCCTATTTTGTACTTTATTTAGAGACAGGGTCTCACTGAGTTGCTTAGCACCTTGTCGTTGCCGGGACTGGCTTTGAACTCGTGATCCTCCTGCTTCAGGCCCTGAGCCACTGGGATTACAGGCGTGTGCCACTGCACCAGGCTTTACTTTCTATTTATGGGAGAAATAATAATATCTGCTGCCTGTTTCAATGGCAATGTGGGTCATGTGGGGGTTGGGAGATAAAGGAAGGGACTCGGCTGGAGAGCACATGGGGCTCACATTCTCCTCTCCACTCTCCAAGGAACAATAAAAAACTGTTTTCATTTCTCAAATCAACATTCTGCCCTCCAGTAGATGGGACTCTGACCTGTCATAGTCATGCCTTTGACTCCATGGACAAAGGCCTTCTAGTAATCCAGCAGCCTAGCAGCAGACACAGTATGGTAGGAATGGAGGCCATGCCCATGAAGCCTGCCAGAGGGCAGGCAGCTGAGCCCATGAAGCCCCTGGAGGGTGGGGGCCAAGCACACACAGCCTCCCCACAGGGTCCTGAACACTCACTGCACTGGAGTGTCCACAGCCTTGCAAGCACCTAAGAAGAGGAGGCACATCACCCCAAGGTGGCATGGGAACACTCTGCAGGAGACGCATGCCACACGCAGCAGGCTCAGGAGGAGGCACCTCTCATGGCCAGAGCTCAGCTTCCACTCCTCAATGTGACCAGAGGGCTGTGGAATCTCAAGTGTCCTGTCTCCCTTCCTTTCCACTTTCAGGTCCTGGTGCAGGGCTGGCTGAGCCACACACTCTCACTCAACAGGCGCCACCGGGATGAGCCTGAAGTCAAGCACATGGGCTATCAGTACCTCTAATTGGGTTTGGGGTCCATACAAGTCCCAGATTTTCCTTCTTCGGACATCGATCCCTCTGCCTGGATGCTGAAATAGTTTTAGAAACCAAAGATCACATTTATACATCACAACAAACCAGCAACAAAAATGCAAGGTCTGCAGGTAGTGCAGCACGCAGGGCAGAAACCGTGCCTGGCAGAGAGGCTTAAACTCCTGCCAGCAGCTCCTGGTCAAGGCTGTGCTTCCAGCACTCTGCTCTTCGCACCTCGGCCGAGCTCCAGCTCTCCCAGGCAAGCTGCTTACGCCCTACCTGGGAGGAGAAGGGTGCTGACACCCCCCCAGTGGTCTCCATGTCTCAGCTCCCAGGTCCCACAGGCAACCTGCTTGCAGCGATTACACAAACTCATTCTCGCAAAGCACTGGAAAAGCCCATTTTAACAGCCAGGCCGACTCTGAGTCCAGACAAGCAGCAGCAGAAGTGATGCTGTGAACCCTGTGCCTAACCTGAAGAGGAAGAGACTCTAGCAAAAGCCACAGAGCCATACTCACCCCCTCGCTGCAAAGGATGTGGACCAGGAGACCGTTTCCACACCCCAAGTCCACAAAGGACTGTTTGGTGGTTACTCCTCTCTGGGCCCTTTCCTCTTCCCACAGGATCTAAGGAAACAGAAGCGGCAAAGAAAAGCCAGTTTGTAGTTCACATGCTGAAGAATAATCCAGACACAAATCCCTCCTGGGCAGGACACATGGCCACACCTGTGATCCCAGCTACTTGAGAGGCTGAAGTAAGAGGATTTCAAGTGTGAGGCCAGCCTGGGAAACTTAGTAAGATCCTCTTTCAAAATAAAAAGTGAAAAGGGCTGGGGTTGTTGCTCAATGGTACAGCACCCCTGCGTTCAATCCTAGGACCACAAAATAATCAAAAAACCCAAATGCCACCTGTAACTACAAATTGCACTCCCAGGCCTCACTTGAAGCCCTGGGCCTCTAGGCAAATGGCACAGGGCAGTCCACTGCTGCTGCCTGACGCTTACTGCATGGGGCATCGAAGCTGCTCTTTCTTTGTTCACCAGGAGTCACATTCACGGTTGGGGCTGTAACTCAGTGGTAGAGCATATGCTCAGCACATGCAAATACCTGGTTCAATCCCCAGATTTGGGAAAAAAAAGGCCGAATTTAAGTGGTCATTTCTGATATGAGCTTTATAAATAAGTTTCTTTACACTTTCTCTTCATCCTTTAAGTTTTGTGTACTTCAAAAATCAGTAAACCTGTTATTTCTAAATTAAAAGAACAAGTCAAAGGGAAACTAAAAATGATCTAAATATTGCATAGATAAGAAAATTAAAACTAGGTAGGTGTGGTAGCGCATGCCTGTAATCCCAGTGGTTTGGGAGGCTGAGGCAGGAGGATCAAGAGTTCAAAGCCAGCCCTGGCAACTTAGCGAGGCCCCAAGCAACTCAGCAAGTCCCTCTCTCTAAATAAAATATAAAAAAGGGCTGGGGTATGGCTCAGTGGTTAAGTGCCCCTGGGTTCAATCCCTAATGCCAAAAAAAAAAGGAAAATTGAAACTATTAAGTTAAATGGCATGCCCAAATTTAGCTGGCTAGCGAGCAAGCTCAGGAAGGACCCAGGGACAGGGGCCCAGGCCCAGAGGTGAAAGGCATGTGTGTGTGAGAGCCTAGTGCCAGCCAGCACTTGAAGCTGGCTTCAGAGCGTGCTCCCTTCATGCTAACACAAAAGCACCACTCAAAGTAAAACCCTCATCTGCGTGACAAGCCTGGCAAGCAGCCTACGGCCAGCACACCATAAGTTACAGATGTGGGGACCGTCCTCCCTCCCAGGGGCAACCTCCACACACTGCATGCTGCAGACCTTCTTACCAGCAGGTACGCAGCAATAGCCACGTCTTCATATACAAACTTTTCAGGATCAGTTACTTCAGGCCACACCTAAAAGATTTTCAAGAGCACATGAAAATGGTTGTTCCATTTCCCACCACCTCACAGTAAGACATCCTCGAAGGCACAAGTCAAACTGACCTGGTAGTGCAATAAAAGGGAAAACACACCAGCTCCAAAGGACAACTGCACACCTGAGTGCTCCTACTGTGAGCCTCCCATTAAGATAAAATCAAAACAGGAAGTGTCTGGTGCAATGTGATCAAGACCAAGATGGGGCTGTAGAAATGCACAAAAGATGCGTAGATGAGGCAGTCAGACCTCAGAGGAAAATGCCCAACTACAAGATCCAGTTTATCTGGATAAAAACAACAGGGGCTGGGGATGTGGCTCAAGTAGTAGCGTGCTCGCCTGGCATGCAAGAGGCACTGCATTCAATTCTCTGCACAACATAAAAATAAAATAAAGATATTGTGTCCATCTAAAACTAAAAAATATTATAAAACAACAACAACAACAAAGAAACAGGTGGTGGGAGAGGAAAGAAGCAGGCCAGGAGCTGGACACCAAGGCTCTAGCCCGTGGCAGCAGTGGCAGTGTCCCTGCAAAGCAGGGAGGGAGCCTGGGCCCTAAGGCATGTGCAGAGACACCACTGAGGCCCCCTGGAAGGGGCAAAGCAAACGCTGGGCAAGGGCACAGCCTCACTGCTGAGGTCAGCAAGATGCGCATCAGCATCTGGCCCTAGAGGAATCCCAAAGGCCAGTGCTCACCGCTGGGATTCCACTTCCCATCAGAGTACATGACACCCCTCCAGGAAGCCAGCTCATATAAACAATCTTCAAAGCTGTAAAAACATGAGCAGTACCTTCCTGCAAGTACTGAGTAGTGGGCAAGAGGTTGGGGACACAGGCAAGGCTCTTTGAGGGAATGGGCCCAGCCCCAGGCAGAGGCCCTCCAGACTCTTGGTGCCTGGACCATCACGGTGCAGGCTGTGGCTTTCGAGTGCCTTGCAGACAGTGATGGTGATGACTGTGGGGCAAGAAACCACGACGTGTGTTTTTCCTGGGAGTACGTTCTCAATACTTGAGCTTTTCGTGTTTCCTTAAAACACCTTCAACTTCACACTAAAGAATTCCCGTAATTAATTCAATGTCCAATCATTTTCAATTACAATTCCCTTCTGACCTCTTGAAAATATAATGTAGAAAAAAGAGCAAACCTCTCCACCACACATTTTGCCTGGGTGCTGGGCGCCCCTCAAGGCGGGAGCGCAGCAACCGCCACACACTAGGGGGCACATCTGGACTTGGGGTCTGCAGCTGGACAGATGCAGAAGAACCACTCTACTCCAGGGTCTGGTCATGGCACCTCATCTACAGGGGCTCACAGATGTCCCACAGAATTACCTTCACCATTTCTTTGTACTTCTCTTTAAGTTCCTGGTAAACCTGGCTGTACCGCAGGATGGAAATGAGAGAGAGGGTGCTTTTAAATTCACTTTTCTTGCTCTCTACAGACCACTTGGCCAACCTGGCCAGCAGTTCTTCTCCAAGCCAGGTAGGATTGGGATATATAACTCCATCCGAATGCCACCTCTCTGGACAGAAAATTAAAACAGATATGAACCTTTAAAAATAAGAAAAACATGAGTAAGTGGGGCTGGTTTTAATTCTAATTTTAAATTATGTATTTATTCACCAAAAGAACAGAGCAGAAACACACACATGTATAACTATAAAATATTTTACTAAACCAGACGCCAAATGACCTCAAAGTGGTCATGAAAGTTTTGGCTACTAGAGAAAAAAAAAAAAAAAACACTTAAGAGCAGAAAGAACTCCTCCTGCTGCCAGCTGTGAAGTCCTCCTCAAGTCCCAGGGCTAGAGGGCCGTGCAGAACTGCCGGCCCTCCTCCTGTGTGCAGAGCCAGCCCTGCCCCAGCTTCGGGCTTCCTGACTTTGTAGTTTTCATGCATTTTCATGTGTGTTACTCAAACGTGAGTATACTGGCTCCCCAATACTAGCCAGAACTCCATCACAGAGAAAAGGACATGTGCATGGTCCCTCTGCATGTGTCTCTCATGTATTCTCTGTCAGCAAGGACACAACTGCCCTATGTCCTGCTCCTAGCAGGGCCAGATACACTGAGGCCCTCTCTATGTTGGATAAAGAAATGACAGCTCACAGCTCACAGTCCACAGGGGGGCAGGCGGGGACAAAGATAGGCTCAGAAGACACCACCACACTGCAAGGCCTGTAACCTGGGCAGCACCCTGGGCCCATTCCCTCAAAGCTTATTGGTCAGATGAGAAAAAGCTACAAAAACAAAGGTGACAGGCAACAAGGGTCCCTAAGAGCACACAAAACAAGGTCTTTGGATAAGAAAGGCTGCTAACTGGTTGCCAAGTGATAAGAGTGAGCAGATGGGCAGTCTTCTGAGAGCCAGGCCACCATGATGCATCAAAGGGACAATTAGCACCATGAGTGTTCCATGGAGGACAGATCTGGGAGGGGCTGGGAAGGACCCTTCCTGGACCTCGAGGCTCTTTGCCCATGTCCCCAGAGGTCCACGTGGCTTCCTCCCTCCCTCCCTCAGGCTGCTTCTTAGTTGTTCCTTTCCCTGCTGGCCTGACATAAAACCAGTGGCCCAACACTGCCATTTTTAATGCAGGGTCATGGGAAAAGAGCCACGTTTACTGTTTTGGCTTTCTTCCTAGCACGGAGAACATACCTTTTGTCTCCTCTGTGAGTCTTGCTCACCTCACATGCCTGGCACGAAGCACATGACAGGTACACAAGTACAGCCAAAAGGAAGCATGACGAGAAGCCCTCAGATACCGCCTCGTCTGCACTCAACTTAGAACGCAGTCACCTCTGGCCCCACGGTGCAAACAGTGCTCAAGGGGATGCCAGCAGCTGTCTGTGGAGCCACTTCAGGAAATTCCAACCAGGAAATAGGGGTGCCAGCCAATCCTCAGTGGCCTATCTCAGAACAGCGAGCATGACTCCATGTGGCAGGCTCATCCTCAGTGCTTACTGTAGCCAGGGGCCCTGCTGGGTGCATTCGCCATAACCTCAAGGGACAGGTGTGGCCTCAAAGCTCACCAGCAGTAGCTCCTGCATGAGTACATGCCAGGTTGATGCCAGAGGTGAGTGGCCTCCCTGTGTTCCCAAGAGAGAATGCCAATAAGGAGGGACCTCAGGGCAGGTGTCCTCAATGGACTAAGCACTCCCATTAGACTTGGCCTGCAATGGACCTGAGGCCCAGCCCTTCCTCAGAGGTCAGTAATCATCAGACCCACTTCAGAGGTGAGGAAGTGAGGGCCACATGGGTAGAGTGACAGACACGAAGACTCCACTGCTGGGGAAGCCCAGCTCTGTCTGACTCTAAACCCTGCTCTGTCCCCAGCTCTCCAGGCAGCTCAGGAGTGTTCGAGAAAGTACTGATAAGCTATGGCTCTCAGGAAAGCGGCAGTGGAAGAGTAATGAGGAAGTTTACCCTTCTTTTGCCTTGTTCATTTAATACTAATGGAATCAACCAAATGTCACACTTGCTGCACAGGACTAAATCCTGCATGGAATCAAGGGTTTTTAAGCCCTACTTTAATAATAAGCACCTCTGAATACCCACTGTGAAAGGGAGCATCATCCACTTCTCCTGATCTAGTTGTAAAAATAACAAAGTAACAACAGGACTGGAGTTGACATGACCTTCATGTCAAAACTGAGTGCTGCTGCCATGTGGGACACAGAGACTAGGGATTCCAGCCAGGTTGTTACCCCAAAACACAGGGCCAACCCAACAAGAACCAGCAAAAAGACAGGAAAGTACCCTGGAAGCCATCCTGCACAAGAGACAGGACTTCAGCTTGCCAGTGACCCAGAATCTTCCAGCTGCCCAGACAAGTAATTGATTGAAACCACAAAACAAAGAAATGAGCCAGCTGTCCAGTTCTTACCATTCTTCTTTGCTACGACTGAGCTGAATCTGATACACATTGTTCATCTTAACCTCTAAATGCCCATCTTCATTTTCTTCCAAAGGTAAAAAAGTTATGGTTCCATTGGGGACATCTGGGAAAAAAAAACAACAATAATAACAGATTACCACTGCATAGCCCTATGTCACCTCAAAGGCAGCGTGAAGAGGATGAGCGTGTCACAATCCTAGTCTCCAGAGGCCTTCCCAGTACTCCAGGAGGACAACTGTGTCTTATCACAGTCAAAGCCCAGCTTAGAAAGCACGAGGCACATGGTACTCGTTCTCAATAGCCATCTGTGGCGGTGCAGGAGCCAAGAGTTGAGGAAAAGGTGCGGTGACATGGACTGAACACTGCTCTAGATGACTGTGACCCCCCAGACGCCAGTTCAGGGCAGTGAACACCACTCCAGGCCTCTGAACTCTGGGCCCTGAACTGTGTGGAATCCTCGTGGTTACGGGGACTCTGGATTCACCACCTTCTCATTAAAATATACGCAGAGCACCTACTCCTAAGTTAACCTTAAGGCAATTTGCCAGTTTGTGTTGAAATTTAGCATAAGCTTTGTTGGTATGAAGCTCTATCCCTAAAATTGCTTGTTTACCTTTAATATAAAAAATCAGCAAAATCGAATTTAAAGATGAACGTACACCTCACTTCACAAACCAAGCACGAACAACTGAAATCACCTTCCACAGCAGGCCCAGTTCTCTACCTCTGTGTCACCCTGGTCAGCTACCAATAGCTATGATTCCTTAGTCACGTTACTCTGAGACCTGCGTGACCTCACCCAGAGCAGGGCAGAGAAATATACAAAAGCTGGGAGTGTCTCCACTTTCAAAAACAGCAGTTATTAAGCACTTAACACTGCCAGGAACTAATCCCAAGTACTTTGTAATACAAAATTTCATTTAACTACTCCCACAACTATAAGAGATTTTATTACCCCATTTTACAAATGCAAAAACTGAGGCACAGAGACACTGTAAAACCTAACTGGGGGCCACACAGCTAATAAATAGCAAAGCAGAATACAAGGCCACACCATCAGTATTCTATGGAGGACATAAATACTCTGAAGAGCTTTCCTGGAAGGGACTGAATGTACCAGGAAGCTTACAGGAGGAGCATCAATCACCTCCTGAAGAGAAAGGAAGGCAGGGCAAGACAGCAAGATCAAAGGCTTTGTGGGCTGTTTCACTGATCCTCTCAGTCTAGTGGATAGGTTATATAGGTAGATTGTTATGACCACTGATAAAAGCTGGAAGAATTCTAGACTGGACTGGGTCAGAGAGGCCCCTGGAGGAAATGCAGAAGTGTCACAAGGACACCAGGGCAGAAAGTACTGGGGGAGGGAGAATGCACCTACAGCAACTGCCGCCTTTGGTAGGCAGAGGGTCTCCCCAGGATAGCACACCCACACCCATGTCCAATACTCATGAACACATTGTTATTGGCAAAAATAGCTTTGTAGATGTGACTAAAGCTACAGGCCTTAAGTGGGAGGGTATCCCGGGTTATCCAGGTGGGTTCAGTCTCATCCCATGAGTCCTCAACAGCAGAGAACTTTCTCCAGCTGGAGGCAGAAGTCGGAGAAATTGCAAGCAAACCAAAGATTCAAAATCACTACAGGCTCAGTGGCATAGGGCACTGTCAGAGGAACCAGAGAGGCCTCTAGGAAATGACAACTAGAAAGGAAACAGGGGCACCAGTTCTACAACCATAAACAACAGGGTTCTGCCAACCTAAAGGACTTTGCAAAGTGGATTTTCTCCCTGAGCCTCCTGACAAGAGCCAAGTCAGTCAGCTCTTAGTTTCTGGCCTTGTAAATGAAACCTAGAGCAGAGAAGCCAGCAGAGACCACCAGAAATTTTAACCTACAGAACTGTAAGAAGCAGTTTGTCTGGGTTTGGCCATTAAATGCATAGTAATTTGCTACAGCAACAGTAGGAAGTTCACAAATGCTGAATAAAGTTTGAGGCAGGGAGTAGTTTAAGTCTGAAGGCCACAGTCAAAATAAATGTCTGAAATTTGAAAAACACTCAAAACTAGTCAGTTCCCTTCTGTCCAGTCACCATGCTCTTTCTCATCTGTGTCAGCATAAATTGCTTACTGAACTTTAACTTCTCTCTTTACCTGAACTTCTAATTGATCATTCAAGACCGAGCCCATCCTCACCTTCTCCCGGGGGCCTCGCGGACTCTGACCACCTGGACCAACCTCCCAACCCCTGGACTGCGGAGACGCATTTCTACACACTCCCTCAAAAACAAGCAAACACCTACAACTTCACTAGTAAATCGCCGAGGGCTGCCATGGCAGGTCCCTGCCGCGCCTTTCCAAGGGACGCTTTGCGCCCTCGCCGCGTTCCTCCTCCACTACCAGCTGCGCGCTGACCTTGCACAACCAACTCTCTGCCGGGAGCCGCGAGCGGGCAACGAGCGCTTCTTTTCGGGATGACGGTTCTGAGAGCCAGGTCGAGCTGCTGCGGGGCCTCGGGCGGCGAGCGGGCCCCGGGGCCGGAGAGGAAGGCCAGCACCTCCGGGCTGCCGTCGGCCAGGCTCCGGGACAAACGGCCCCAGAGCGAGCCCAGATCTGAGGCGCGTCCAGTCCTGACGGGCGGCCCGGGATCCCCAGCGATCAGCGGGGCCTGGGCCTGCTCAGGTCCGCCAGCCGCGGGGCCCCGCTCGGGTCCTAATCCCGGCCCGGTGTCTCCCTCAGCGGAGCCCTGGCGGGGTCCCCGCCGCTCCTGCTCGAGGCCAGCGCTCGGCCCGGGACGGCAGGCTTCGGCCCGGGGCAGGGCGACTCTCCCGCGGGCCTCCAGGCGGGCGCCGCTCAGCCGCTTGTTGACCACCTGCGGCTTCTCCAGCCACACGGCCACCGCCGCCCAGTAGCCGCCCGGGAGCAGCGCACCGGGGTCGCACACCTGCGCCCGGCCCACCTCCGCCATAGCGCGCCGGCGCCCAGATCCCAGGCGGCGCGCCCAGGCGGCGCGCGGCAATGACGCACCTGGCGGCGGCGCGCAACGTTGACGCACGTACGGCAGCGCGTCGACGTCGGGGCGCGGCGGCGGCGAAACTAGTGCCGAGGGACCTCCTCTCTGGGGTCCACGGCTGCGTCGCCTCGGTCGCTGTCCTTCCGTCCCGTCAGGGTGCTGATGCCGAGGGCGGTCTGAGCGGAGCCGGTTCTGGAGGGCTCTGGAGGCGGCACGGAGCACGCACGGCGGCCCGGAACCGCTAGTAGGAGCCCGGGAGCCCGAATGTGTGAACGCGCAAGGCCGCCGCTCTGGGGGAGCGCCCCCTGCTCCGCGTGCGGCCCGGTGTGCTTTCCTCTGGGAGAGTGACAGCCGGCCACCCCCAGGTCCGAGCTCAGCCCCGGGCCGCCGAGAACCGTGCACTGTGAGCTCGCCCAGTGAGCGTCACCGTGGAGCGGCACGCGGAGGCCGTTCTCGGGAGCGCAGGGCCAGTGGGCACAGCCCGAGGACCGCGGTGGGGAGGGTCTTCGCCCTCGAGAGCGCTGGGCCAGTGGACACAGCCGAGGACTGCGGTGGGGAGGGTCTTCGCCCTTGGGAGCCCAGGGCCAGTGGGCACAGCCCGAGGACCGCGGTGGGGACAGTTTTGCCCTCCGGAGCGCAGGGCTAGTGGGCACAGCCCGAGGACTGCGGTGGGGAGGGTTATCACTTGCAGCGAGTAAGGAGAGCACTAGGACAACTCCCAAATCAGTGTCTCCCTGATCGCTCGGGACAGGGGATTTTATTAGGGAGATTTATGCTAACCTTTATGGAAAAGACTTTGCTCCTCAGGTGAAGAATTAAGCATTATGATGAGCAAAGTTCACTGCATTACCCAGAAGGACTCACATTTTGGCTGAGTTTAAACTGATACCTTGTGGTCTAAACTGGAGGGGCTTTTTGTTTCATTTTGTTTGACCTGGAATTGAACCAATATACTACCACTGATGCTACATGCCCCAGTCCTTTTCATTTTGAGACAGAGTCTTCCTAAGTTGCTGAAGTTGACCTCCAATTTGGCAGTCCGCCTGCATCAACCTCCTAAGCCACCTAACCAAGCCTGAGAATCCTATCTGAAACAACTTGAAGGGATGTCAGCAGTTATTTAAAGAGGTGACAGCTTCCCCCAAGCACAAGCACCTTGTCCCTAAAAGTTCCTGTCTAGTAGCTGTCACAAAAAAGTTCAAAAACTGCCAGTGTCATCCAAGGTCACCAGCACCTGGTGAAAATCTCAAAAGTCTCGAAGGTTTTTCGTTCTTTCTGGGAGTTTACAATAACAGGATATATGGCAGAATCAAAATTTAAAATCACATGACAAGTGAGTTTATCAGTGAAGAGCACAGACCAAATGTGGAATTAAGTGAAAGACAGCTGAGCCATGCAGTCTCAGACACAACCTGTTCACTCCAGCCCACTGAGACTTTATTCACACCGTTGATTTTTCTGTTGTCTGAGTTAGTTTCCAGGGGCTTTTGTAACAAAGAACCACAAATGGAGACACATTCTCTCACAGTTCTGAAGGCTCTGAAGTAGAACCTACTCTCTCCCAGCTTCTGCTGCTTACAGCAGTCCTCAACACTCCTTGGCTTGTCTCGGCTTCATTACAGCCTCTGACTGTGGTCACAGCATTCTCTCTCATTTCTCAAAGTATCTTTGTTTAATAAAGATAGCACTCATATTTGATATTAGGACCAACCCTAATCCAGTGTGACATCACTGTAACTTGATTTCATCTGCCAAGGCCCTTGTGTCCACATAAGGTTAGGACTTCAGCATATCCCTTGGAAGGGCCCGATTCAACCCCAACACTGTTCAAAAATGTTTAGCCTGGTTGGGGCAGCCAACTGGCCAACTGTTACACATCTCACTGAGCTGCAAATGTGTAGTTTCACAAGAAAGTCGCTAACAAAATAACAAAAACAGCCTCCTTTTCTTTCCTCTTAAAGTGAGACCCTCTGTGCTGACCCCAGTGGCATCTCCATTGTTAGGGCTTGGATCTAGATGTCCCCAAAGGCTCCTGGGTTGAAGACTTGGTCCCTGTGCAGCAATGCACAGGCCAGTTTTGAGGAAGTGTGGGGAGCCACAGTGAATGACCACACCTTCCAGTCCTGATGCCTCTGATTCTACCAACCACAGCATTCGCTGTGGCTCCAGTGGGGTCCAGCTCAGATAGTAAGGGGTCTTCTTTGTGGGGTGTGCCCCTAGGGTTGAGTCACCTGTCCCTTGTAGTCCTGCCACTTCTGCCCTTTTTTGGATAGAACTTTCTAAGAACAAGAATCCCCCCAATAAAAACTCCCTTCAGAACAGTTCCTTCTCTCATCAGCCTCTGGTGACTTTCTCTTGCTCTCCCTTTTGGGGAACCTGAGGCTGAGAGCGGGAAAGCGGTCCTGAAGCTTGTGTAAAGGTAAGTTGTGTCTGTTTTCTTTGGTGTCCCTGCAAGTTCACATGCTGGTCAGGAACGGCAGGGAGAGACTGGACTGTGAGGGTTCTGACCTCTCACTGGATCAGTCTGTTAATGGGTTGATACCTTTGGGTGTGTTGCTCAGGGTTGGATTCAGGGTGCTCCAACACCAGGCTGCATCCCCAGCTCTTCTCATTTTATTCTGAGAGAGGGTCTCACTAAGTTGCTTAGGTGGCCTCAAGACGTTGGTCCCCCTTCCTCTGCCTGAGTGGCTGGGTTAATAATCTGCGTGGACCACCAGGAGGGCGGGAACTGTGGGCAGGTGGGCATGGTGGGAGGAGGTGGAGACAGTCTGCCTCTGGCCTCTCCTGGGCTCTGCTCCTGGCGGCCTAAGCCTATGGCTTTCCTCTGCCTGTCCTTTTGCCATGATGGTCCTCCTCCCTCAGGCCCAGGGCAGTGGAGCCAGCCAACCATGGACTGAAATGGACAAAACTGACAGCTAAAATAAGCTTAAGCTTTCCTCCATAAAGTTGTTTGTGCAGGTGTTTTGGTCACGGTGATCCCTTCACCCGGGTCCCAGCAACACAAAAGTCCCTTTCTCTTCATAATGACGACCATCCCTCAGCCTCAAGGTGCACCTGAATTCACATAGAGACATCCATGATGCTCCTGTCAGCCATAGTTGCGCTGTATCCTAAGGCCCAGGAGGGGACTGCAGGTTGGGGAGAGGAACTGGGGGCACAGGAGGTGGTCAGAGCTGGAACAACAGTCTTAGCCCAGTCACCAGAACATTAAAGTCTCCGACCAGCCCTGGGAGTGGGGCGGGAGGCAGAGGCAGACAAGCCCAAGGGGCAGGGAAAAGAGGGCTGATGCCCTCCCCAAACCTGGGGCATGAGCTGTGGGCATTTTCTCCATGCACGCTTTTTAAGGACACCCTGTCCTAAATAGAGCCAACAGGAGGCTGTCACCTCCCTTCCCTCCCTCTATGGCACTGCCACAGCCATGTCACAGGCCTCTGACTCTTCACTGGTGGCTCTGAGGTCTTCCTCTGTAGCCTGCCTTCTGAAGTCTGCTTAGAAGGGTTGAAAAACCAGCCTCTGCCTCAGAGCAAAGCCTGTCCAAGGAAGGGACATGGCCTTTGTCCTTGGAAAGATCCACAGAGCACTCCTAGGCACATTCCCACCCTGCTAAGTTGTTTAGCTACAAATAACAGGAGAGATCTCCTGTGCCAGGTGTCCCTGACTCAGTCAGGCTAGGTGGGGACCCATAGCAATCCCCTAGCAGCCACCAATCAGCATGAGACAGCGAAATACCTGGGATACCAGATGACCCTCCCAGTAGTTTATGGTGTTGGGAAACCACGTAGTTCAGCATGAACACCCCTCTTGGCTTAAACCAATCAGTTCAAATGAATACCCCCTTTGTACTGACCAATCACCCCTACCCAACTTGTTCCACCAGTGAATGTACTAATCACGTTTTAGAGTTGTTTATGATTTTCCCGAGGTGTGTGATGATTTGCTAAGATGCTATGATGTATGTGGGGGTCCCTGCCTTCTCCAAAGAATGTATAAAACTGCTGCAAACCCTGGGCTCGGGGCTTCTCAGCATCACCAGTTGCCGTGTGTGCGCGGAGGATGGAGCTAGCTTGCAATAAATACCTCTTTGCTGCTTACATCAATCTTGGTCTCTGGTGGTCTTTTGGGGATCCCGAATTTGAGCATAACAGGGTCTCCTCTGCCCAGCAGAGTGATAGGCCTACAATCCCAGCCACTCAGAAGGCTGAGACAGGAGGATCTCAATTTCAAGACCAGCCACAGCAACTTAGCAAGGCCCTAAACAACTTAGTGATAACCTGTCTCAAAATAAAAAGTTAAAAAAAAAAAGGGCTGAGTCTGTGGTTCAGTGGTTAAGCACCCCTGGGTTCAATCATTGACACCAAAAAGAAAGAAAAAATAAACGTTTCTTCCCTCCCTTTCCTGCAGTGGACTAGAAGTCTTTTGTGAAAGTTGCCAGAATCAAAATGGAGTTACTTATGTCAAACCCTAACAAAATGGAGTGGGGAGGCTTTGGGGGATGGGGGTGATTCTTACACATGTTTGCCTGGTAATAAGAACTATCACAAAAGGGCCAGCCAAAAAACCTCACATAAAAGATGCCTCTGTGTGGCTCCCTATCCAGCATCTGCCTTCAGCCTCAGACTGACACTGAGAAACTGAAACTGATGTGACTCCATTTTTGAGAAACCAGCCTCTACCTCGGAGCAAAGCCTGTCCAAGGAAGTGAGTGTGACCCTTGTCCTTGGAAAAATGCACAGAACACGCTCCTAGGCACATACCCACCCCACTGAGTTGTTTATCTACAAATAACAGGAGAGATCTGTGGTACCAGGTGTCCCTGACTCAGTCAGGCTAGGTGAGAACCCATAGCAACATCTAGCAACCACCAATCCTGAGCTGCTGGGATTACCAGCATGTGACAGGGAAAATACCTGGGATGCCAGATGACCCTCCCAGTAGTTTATGGTGGTTGATAACATGTTGGGAAACCATGTAGTTCAGCAGGTACACCCCTTGAGGCTTAAACCAATCAGTTCAAACAAATCCCCCCCCCTTGTACTGCCCAATCACCCCTACCTAACTTGTTCCCGCCAGAGAATGTACTAATCATGTTTTAGAGTTGTTTTATGATTTTCCCATGGTGTGTAATGATTTGCTAAGAGATGCTATGATGTATGTGAAGTTCCTGACTTCCCCAAAGAGTGTATAAAACTGCTACAAACCCTAGGATCAGGGCCTCTCAGTGTCACCAGTTGCTGTGTGCGTGGAGGACCAAGCTAGCTCACAATAAACGCCTCTTTGCTGCTTACATTGATCTCTGGTGGTCTTTTGGGGGGTCCCGAACTCGAGCATATCAACACCAGCCTGGTTACTGATCTTTGCAGCCAAGGACAAGTGTTTCCAAACAATGAACGGAAACTCCTTCATTTTACCTCTGAAAACCAGTGTCTTCTTAGATGCCCATGGACTACCATGTCATGCATATCCCAGACTGCAATCTTGTCATGTCCAAATAACATCTCCGTGTTGGAGAGCCCATGTCTTTGTTACTGCTGTTTACTGGTGCTTCCCAAATGTTGAAGTATAACACCAAAGAAGCACGCCGAGGCAAGTTTTGAGTGGAAAGTAGAGGCTTTATTAAAGGACAGCAGAAAAGACTTCTCCCACCCAAGAGGTGGAATCTGTGGAAGGGCGAATGTGTTCCCCTTTTATAGCTAAGGTCTTCTTTCACCTTTCCCGCATTCCTGTCCTCTGTTCTGTTATCTTTCAGTGATGGAATGTAGGTGGGAAGGCCCAGAAGGTGGGGGACAGGTGGGCCAAAGGAGTAATCTGGGCAGGAAGGACTTTTGGGTTAGCATCTCCAGGTTTGCTGGGAGCTGTTTCATTAACATTTCTTTAGGATGGGCTCTGGGCCTTGGGGACATTAACATTCCAAGAGTTGTTCTGCTTTTCGGACTCCATTCTCAACATGGCGTTCATTTTGGATTTTACTCGATATTAGACCCGATTTACCTAACTACACTAACTACCTATCTTTAAATCTGGCTTTATCTTCACCATTCATTTTAGGTTGACGGTTTCCAAATTGGAATAATGCTTTTCTATATTAATAAAACGTGAACCTAACTTACTAGTTGTGTTTGGGCAGACCTTGTGACCTAAAGGTGTGAATTCTTTAATGAGTGAATATTCTGTGATTCTCAACAGTATCTCCAAACATCTGCAAAATAGCAGCATGTGTTCTTATTGGACTGATTGATTTGGTTTGCAGACAAACCCAGGTGCTCCTATGGGCTCAGACCTGGGCCACAATGCTGGCTGAGAAGGGACGTCCACCCTGACTGCTTGGCAGGAGACTGCTTCATCCTCTAATCCCTTCCTTCTGCTTTTCAACAGGAAAGTCCCAGTAGCTGAAATTACAAGCCGATTTTGAGTGGTAAGTGTAAGTAATAATGTTATCATGGAACTAAGGATATTTTAGGGTAGAGCAGGATTAGAAAGAGACTTTCCCAACTGAATCACCACCTAGATATGCTTCCGATGTCTTAAAATCGACACATCTCTAAAATTCCATTTAGCATCTTTCTCTTTCCCACAACCACACCACCTGTTTTTTAGTTCCCTTTACATGGAAAAAACCTTTGGGCTAATCTGCTCTTCATATGGAAAATTGCCCAGCCCAGTTGGTTCTCTCTGTGCAAGTTTCAACAGACCATGAGACAGGATTTGGGTGCCAGCAATTAATGTGGAGGTGATCCCAAAATGCGAGAGTGAGGACGTGTGCGATAGAAACAGAGAGACGTGTGTATTACTGAGTAGGCTACTGCCGTGGGCCACGGCGCTTCCCTCTGGGGACCCGCGCGGCACCGCGGTTCTGGAACTTGGCGAGCACTAGGCCAGCTTGCTAATTTGAAAAGGCGCAGCCCACTGGCGGACCGGGCAGCTCCGGGGCGGGCGGGATTCTGCGCAGAGCCGCCGCGGCCCCCAGGAGGACCGCTCGGGGAAAGCGCCCGACAACAACGTGCGGGGAGAGCCGCGGCCACCAGCGGCAGCCCACGTGGTCTGCCGCCGCGGCTGTCCGGGACAACCGGAGCCCGGAGCGAAGACGTCAGGGGGACAGACAGGCCACCCCCTGGAGCCGTGGTGACGAGAGGGCAGGACCCGCCTAGGAGCAGGGGCGAAGACGCCCCTGATGGGAGGGGACAAGACAAGGAATGCGGACTGGCCACGCCCCGGGGCGGAGCCGAGGAAGGTGGGTCACGCCCCCGGGGCGGAGCGGACCAGAAGGCCACGCCCCTTGCAAGGCGGAGCGGAGGCAGCGGCCGTGCCCCGGAGCGGCCGGGCCTGTGCGCTAACCTCGGGGTTCCGCCCGCGGTAGCGACGTCAGGACGACGGTCCAGAGCCCGCCGTGTGCGCAGCCGGGGCCGGAGCAGAGCCGACCGCGCGAGGCCTGGGCGGGCGCGGGGCAGCGGGCCGCGGCTGTGACCAAACGCTAGCATACGTGTCTCAGATCACCGCCCGCCCCGGAGAGGAGACTGCGTCACGACAGGTTTAGCTGCAGGTGACAGGCCGGCGTCCACGTCACGTATCTCGGCCATCCGGGCGCCGCAGGGTGACAGCTCCCTGCCAGTGGGACTTGGAGGTGGAACCGGGAAGCAGAAAGGTGGAGACCAGGCCCCGAGTCACCCCAGGTAACTTTTCTGTAGGGGTGAAAGCCAGGGGACTTCATAATGAGGCCCTGATTGGCTGAAGTCTCCAGTTTCCAGCAAAATGGTGTTTGGTGACCTGGCTGCTTCCTTAGTTAGACTGTGCAGCATTTTGGTTTGCACTGGTGCATGGTGGGCTTCTGTGCAGGACCTCAGACCAAAAGTACAGCCGCTCTTTTTTTTTTAAAGAGAGAGTGAGAGAGGAGAGGGAGAGAGAGAGAGAGAGAGAGAGAGAGAGAGAGAGAGAGAGAGAGAATTTTTAATATTTATTTTTTAGTTCTCGGCGGACACAACATCTTTGTATGTGGTGCTGAGGATCGAACTCGGGCCGCACGCATGCCAGGCGAGCGCGCTACCGCTTGAGCCACATCCCCAGCCTTTTTTTTTTTTTTTTAAAGAAGAAAAACTGGCATCAGTGAAGGTCACCACTTAACAGAGGTCAGCAACTATTGCCAGTATCCGTTTGTGCACTGCGACAGCATAGACAGTGTGTGCTGACAAATATTGCCTTGCACTGTCCCTGAAGCACACAAGGAGAAGTGGCTTGGCAAACAGGCACCTTGCTGTAGTGTTGGAATTTGAACCCAGGCAGTCTGGCTTTGAATCCTCTTGGCATGGTATAGCAATGGGACCAGAGAAGACTGGATAGGATCATAGGATTTGGAGTCACTCTGTTTGATAATAATTGTAGGACCTTGGGCAATTGGTTTCACTTCAAAAAGCTAACTCCCTGGCAATTACCTACACACAGTCCTTCCTCAATAATGGGAGGTTCCATGCTAGGTTTAATAGGGCCATATGTGGCAGAGGTATTGATAGAGTGGGGCCCTGATAAGCAATCTGGGCACCATGAGGAGGGGACTTCTAGGAATGGTCTTGGGTTTACAGTGTGGGTAGCTCTTGGGCTACTGGCAGTGTGAACGGGGCCTACAGGAGGGCAGGCTGGGTCAGGGGTGATTTCAGTGTTGCACATTCAGTTTGAGCATCTCCAGAACTCGAGAGTAGAGGGCTGTCCAGCCAGCTGCCAAATAAGCACAGGGGTCAGGAGGTATGGATGTGGGAGCTCTCCACACACCAAGGACCATCTGTGTGGATGGGATGGTGCATGGGGTGAGTGTCTAAGGACGGGTCTTCGAGGAGACAGGAGGAGGGCAAAGGGAGGCGTGTGGTGCTCTAGGCCACAGGGAGAAGCGTGTGCAGGGTAGTAGGAATCAGGCCCTGGGTGGCTGAAGGACTCTTGGGCTTTTCTGCTGGTGTGTGGAGAACTTGCCTCTGCCAAGTATGGTGCTTTATTTTTCCCTTTTTATGCTGCATTATTGAGATAGACTCCACATCCCATGGTCTACACCGTGCGCCACGTGGTTGTTTATATACTCACAGGGTTGTGCAAACATCATCACTGTGTAATTATGGAACATTTTCAGAAAGAAACTTTGGACCCATTAGGAGTGGATTGGTATTCCCCCAGCAGCTACTAATCCTACTTTCTTTCTCTCTGTATTTGCATTTTCTGAATGTTTCCTATTATAGAAAGCATATGACTGTGATCTTTGGTGACTGGCTTCTTTCACTGAAATCATGTTTTCAAGGTTCATATATATTGTGTTATGAATCAGTACTTCATTCCTTTTTGTGACTGAGTTATGTCCCTCTGGGCAGATCTGCCACATAGTTTACCCCTTCATCCACTGGTGGACATTTGGGTTGTTTCCACTTTGGAGATGCTATAAGCAATGCTGCAATGAATGTTTATGTACAGGTTTTTGTGTAGACCTAAGTCTCAGTTCTCCAGAGTGCGTGCCTAGGAGTGGAGTTGCTGGGTCCTATGGTCTGAGGAACTGCCAATCTGTCTTTCCATGTGGTGGCACCATTCTCTGTCCCTCATGGCAGTGCACAAGGGTTTGGCTTCTCCACATCTTCTGCAGTCCTTGCTATTATGGATCTCTTTGTTGAGGCAGTCCTTGTGGTGATAAAGTGGATCACATTGCATTCTTGATTGGCTTTTGATGGCAAAAGATGTTGAGCGTCTTTTCTTGGACTTATTGGTCATTTGTGTGTCTCTTTGGACAATTGTCTGTTCTAGTCCTTAGCCCACTTTTACTTGGGATACCTGTCTTATTATTGAGTTTTAAGGTTATTGAAGGTGGTTTTTGCAGCAAACATTTTAATTTGGGTGAGATCTCATTTCCCTGATTTTTTTTGTTGTTGCTTGTGCTTTTGTTGCTATATCTAAGAAGGCCTTGCTTAACCTACCATCACAAAGAGTCACGCCTATGTTTTCTTCTGAGTTTTATGATTTGGGCTCTGACCACTGGATCTGTGGGTCACGGAGTTAACCTTGTGTGTGTGTGTGTCCAGTTGCCCCAGCTCTGGCTGTTTGAGAGGACTGTCTTATGGAGTCATCGTGGCACCCTGTGAAGAGCAGCCGAGCGCTGTGGAAGGCTTGAAGCAGAGGGGACGTGTCACTACATTGATGGGAATTGCCGGTTTCTGGGAAAACTGCTGTGTAGGGGGATGGTGTTGCTTGGTTTCCATCACCATCACACCTGAGAGAATCCGATTATAAAAACCGTGGCTTGTAGAGTTGGTGGTTCCAGTGCGGCCAGTTTGGTTGTCCCCATTGCTGTGGCCCTGTGGCAAGGCAGCACATTGTGGCAGAAGCGTGTAGTGGAGCAAAGCCACTCACCTCGTGGACAGGAAGTGAAAGGAAGAAGAGACTGGGGTCCCACAATTTCCCTCAATCACCCAAGGACCCTCACTAGACTCCA
This sequence comes from Urocitellus parryii, assembly GCF_045843805.1. Taxonomy (NCBI): domain Eukaryota; kingdom Metazoa; phylum Chordata; class Mammalia; order Rodentia; family Sciuridae; genus Urocitellus; species Urocitellus parryii. The sequence continues at coordinate 142,163,644 of NC_135540.1, read as the reverse complement.
CCTTTTAAAGTCCCAGCATCTTCCAATAGTGCCTCCTCACTGGGTGCCAAGCCGTAACACGTGGGCTTTTGGGGGACATCCCAGATCCGAAGCCCAGCAGGCCACTGCCTTCAAGACTCAGCTTAGTCCTGTGGCATCGAGCATGGGTGAGTCCATCTGGTTTGGCCTGTCTGGGGGCTGGTGCAGGAGCCCAGGTCAAAGCAAAGGCCTCTGCCATCTTGGTTTAGGGCCTGCAGCCTGGCTCAGCTGATTTATCAGCTCCAAGAGGCTCAAATCAGTGTTTGTCTTGGAAACTGGTGATCCCCTATGGCTGTTTGTAGATGACTTTTATCTGGGTGATGACATTTCCTTCTTTTAATTTTATTTATTTATTTTTTGTGGTCTGGTGTTGTACCAAGACTTGGCACACACTAGGCAATCACTTGATCACTGAGCTATACTCCAGTCCACACCTCCTTTTTTATAATAAATTTGAGACAGGGTCACTCACAGAGTTGCCCGGCTGGCCTTGAACTTGTCCTCACACCTCAATCTCCTGAGTACTTAGGATCACAGGCGTGTGCCAAGGCTCCCAGCATCTAAGAATGTTTTTGATTGACACATAAAGACTGTACCCACTGACGGCACCGTGCAGCATCTCCACAGGTGTGCATGCAGTGATGCTGGCACCAGGTCAGCCTGCTTGCTCCTGGGTCCCGGGACGTGCAGCTCCCTGTCCCTGGCTTGGCGGCGTCTGTCAGCAGTGTTCCCTTCCTTGGGTGCTCTTTCTGCACCTGTCTCCTGCTGTGCGAGCTTCAGTGCTTGCTCCTGCTGGCTGACGTCACAGAGCTGCTTTCAGATGCGGAGACGCCTTGCCCTCCCAGGTGGGCCCAGGTGCTCCTACCACATGATCTCTAGTCAGATGTCGCTGGGTTCAGTCTGCAGAGTTCAGCTGAGGGTCTTTGCATCTGTGTGTGAGGGACGCTTGCCTGGGTTTTCTCCTGTGAACTGGTCTGCTGTTGGTGTCCGGGTCATGCTGGCCTGGGGATGACTTGGGAAGCGTGGGCACCTCCTCGGCTTCGGGGCCATGTTTGTGGAGATTGGTATTTTTCTTTGAATGTTTGGCAGATCTTATAACTGAACCCCAGTTTCTCGGTTGCTAACTCAGCTTCTCAGTCATTGTAGTCTACGCTGATTTTCTGCTTCTCATAAATCAACCTTGGTGGGTTGTGCCTCCCCGGGAGTGGACCATTTCCTTGAGTGACCTCCTCGGTTGGCACCTGGTGGTCTGTGGAGTTCTCCCGCATGCATATTTCTTTACGATCAGCCCAACTTCCCCCCCTCGATTCCCAGTTAGGAGTTTGAGTTTTCTCTTGTTAATGGGCCCAGTGCCATGATTAACTTGTGTCATTAACATGGGCAAACACACTTGTGTCTTTCCCCAGTGACAGAATTCCCTGAGTAACAATGAAGTCACGGGCTGTGCCACGCCCTGTGGAGGGGATTCCCTGAATACTGGCGGGACCCCTATAGCCACGGGCTGGGCAAGCACAGGGTCTTTTATTCCAGCCTCTGTTGATAATAGTACCGGTCACCCTCAAAGCACACGTCATATGTAGAGAGGTCGCAGAAAGAATAAGGTAAAGGCGCCACAGAGGACAGGCTGCTGGGCCTAGAGCTGGGGCAGAGAGACGAACGCACTGTCCACCGGGGGTGGTCAGAGAGGGGTTAGGACAAGCCAGTTCCGCAGAGTTGCAGGTGCAGGCTGGACGTGTCAGCGTGCAGAGGGCTGTGTGTGGTCATCACACGGGAGAAGCTATGCCGTGCTGAAGCCCAGGGGACAGAAGCAGAGGTTCGATGCTGTGGCGACTTTCCTGGACAAGGCATGTGAGGAGTGACCAGGTGATGGAGTCCAGGTGCTGCTGTGTCCAGCCTCCGGGTCTTGAGTGATGGGTGTTGTCTGATTAGGTTGTTCGCTCCCATCTTGGTATGATTTGGGCCGTCTGTGAGTCCAGGTGCTCCTGATTATGTTTGACAGTTGGCATGTTTGAGTTCTTGTTTACTATTTGTCCTTGGGATTGAACCCAGGGGTTTGCTCCCACTGAGCCACACCCCCAGACATTGCATTTTAATTTGAGACAGTATCTCACTAAGTTGCCCCGGCAGTTCTTGAGCTTGAGATACTGCTGCCTCTGCCTCATGAGGCATGTGCCGCTCTGCCTGCCTGGCAATACGTTTTTATAAAAAATAGGTGTGTTCCTTATGGTGGTGCCTGGCAGGAGAGGTTGTTCCAGAGGTTACTCAGGACAGGAACACCCTGAGGACTGCTGTCCTACAGACCAAGGAGTCACCAGGGCAGGCGCAGCCTGATGACTGCTGTCCTACACACCATGGAGTCACCAGGGCAGGCACAGCCTGAGGACTGCTGTCCTACACACCATGGAGTCACCAGGGCAGGCACAGCCTGAGGACTGCTGTCCTGCACACCATGGAGTCACTCAGGGCGCAGCCTGAGACTGCTGTCCTGCACACCATGGAGTCACTCAGGGCAGGCACAGCCTGAGGACTGCTGTTCTACACACCATGGAGTCACCAGGGCAGGCACAGCCTGAGGACTGCTGTCCTACACACCATGGAGTCACCAGGGCAGGCACAGCCTGAGGACTGCTGTCCTGCACACCATGGAGTCACCAGGGCAGGCACAGCCTGAGGACTGCTGTCCTGCACACCATGGAGTCACTAGGGCAGGCACAGCCTGAGAGCTGCTGTCCTACACACCATGGAGTCACCAGGGCAGGCACAGCCTGAGGACTGCTGTCCTACACACCATGGAGTCACCAGGGCAGGGACAGCCTGAGGACTGCTGTCCTACACACCATGGAGTCACCAGGGCAGGCTCAGCCTGAGGACTGCTGTCCTACACACCATGGAGTCACCAGGGCAGGCACAGCCTGAGGACTGCTGTCCTACACACCATGGAGTCACCAGGGCAGGCACAGCCTGAGGTCTGCTGTCCTGCACACCATGGAGTCACCAGGGCAGGCGCGGCCTGAGGACTGCTGTCCTACACACCATGGAGTCACCAGGGCAGGCTCAGCCTGAGGACTGCTGTCCTACACACCATGGAGTCACCAGGGCAGGCTCAGCCTGAGGACTGCTGTCCTACACACCATGGAGTCACCAGGGCAGGCTCAGCCTGAGGACTGCTGTCCTGCACACCATGGAGTCACCAGGGCAGGCGCAGCCTGAGGACTGCTGTCCTGCACACCATGGAGTCACCAGGGCAGGCGCAGCCTGAGGTCTGCTGTCCTGCACACCATGGAGTCACCAGGGCAGGCGCGGCCTGAGGACTGCTGTCCTACACACCATGGAGTCACCAGGGCAGGCGCAGCCTGAGGACTGCTGTCCTACACACCATGGAGTCACCAGGGCAGGCGCAGCCTGAGGACTGCTGTCCTACACACCATGGAGTCACCAGGGCAGGCGCAGCCTCACCTGCTGTTCTTATATCACCGTCACTTGTAGGATACAACCCGCTGGCCACACTCAGTCCAGCTAAAAGTCTACAGACTCCTCAGTCTGTCTGCGAGGCAGCTGTCTCCACGTGGCCTCTCCCTCCTGCCCGCTGCTCCCGCCCTGCTCTTCGCAGTACCTTCCGTCGCTTGCTCCTTGTGTGCTTCTCCTCCCGTGACCTGGGGTCTTCCCAAGCTGACCTTGGGGGGCACCGCAGAGCTCCGCTGCGTCTTCCCTGCTGCAAAGTGGCCCTGCGCCCCTCAGCTCTTACCTGTTTCCACAGGGATCCGGGGACTGCAGGGCTTGGTGGCCATGTCCCTCCTTTCCCTCTTACTGGAACTGTGGACTGTCCAGGGCAGAGTCCAGCTCTGGAGTACTTCAGCAGTCACCTAGAAGCGTTTCACAGTCCCCCAGGCTCCATGGTTGTGGAGAGCCGGGTCCACAGCCATCTCCTCCAGCACCTCCACTAGCCAGGTCTTGGGAAAGGGCCAGCTGACTCAGAAGCCCCCCACTTCCTTATTTGAGGGCCCTGTTCTCTTAGTGAAGAGGCAGGTGTCTGCATGTTGGGGACAGAACAGGACCAAAGCCTGGGACAGATGGCCCATGTCCAGGAACATAACGTACCGTGGTGTGTGGCCAGGCTGCTTTGCTGGACTCCCAGGGAAGCCCTGCGTGGTGTCCTCAGGCTGAGCCGAGGCTGCCTGAGCCCAAGTCCCCAGTACCCTCTGGACCCCTTGCCTACCATCTGTTTGCTACACCTGCTTCCCATGTCCTTCCAGCGCCTGCCCCGGGACCTCTCTTAGCTCTCTTTTGTGTCCTCGTCACCCTTTATCCAGGAGTGGAGGTGGGAAGTGTCACCTCGCCTTCTCTTTTGGAATATGGCACCCCTTCTCTGTGCGGGCCCTGCCTGCCGTCCCCTCAGGTCAGGGCTTGCTTTGCTTGGGTGGTGGCACCTGGCCAGGCATGTGGCCGTCTGAAGGTGACCTGCCACCCTGCTTCAGGCAGTGTCCTCCGCAGGTTGACGGCAGAGGATGGCGCCCACCTTGGAAGGCAGCGCCCATGCCCTGTGGCCAGACTTCCCCAGGGGTCCCCTGAGCAGGTACCGGGCCCGTGCGTCCTTCAGTGGCGCGGAGCTGCTGCTGTTCTTGGAAGGCGAGGACGTGGTCCGCTTTAAGGTGAGGCGCATGGCGCTGCGGCGTGTGCTGCCGGCGTCCTCGTCCCCTGGTGGAAGTGGGTCTGCAGCTCTGAGCTGCGTGGCGTCCTGGGGCTGCCTCCTCTGTGAGAAGCTGATCCTGGGCCACCATGGGCTGTTCTCGTCTTTGTAACCCTGGACGGGCCTCAGGGAACCGACCAGAGAGACGGGAACAGACCCCCAGTCTCAGCTCCTACCTCAAGCCCCTTGTCCCTCAGTTGGGAGTGGCAGCCGTCTCCTCTGTGGTCCTGGGTCAGACCGTGTCCCAGCTCCAGCCTTGAGAACTGCGTGGGTGGGGGTGAAGGGAGTCCCGTCCTTCCTCCACGTCGGCCACGCTATCTCCTGTGTTTCCAGAAAACCATCTTCTCGGCTCTGGAGAAGGACCCTCTCTTCGCCCGTTCCCGTGGGGCCGACCTGCCCCTGGAGAAGTACCGGGAGCTCAGCTTCCTTCAGTGCAAGCGGGTGCTGGAGTACGGCTTCTTCAGTGTGGAGGACCTGGCAGCAAGCCCGCTGAGGGTCTGGGCCCTGATCCACTGCCTGGGCATGTACGACTGGTCCCTGGCAACCAAGTGCTTCCTGCACCTGCTGGTGAGTGCACAGTGCAGGCCACTGCACATGGCCACACGCAGCCAGACGGGGGCCACCGCCATGCTTCCCCAGGTAGCCAGCAAACCACAGGCAAAGCTGCACACTTGGATGAGACCTGGTGTCTGAGACTCGAAGGCCCATGCGAGATCCTGGGCCTTGTGTTCCTTTTTGCTGTGTGTGTGTGTGACCAGTGGGAATAGGAAGGCGGGCCAAAGGGAGGTGGCACTGCCTCCTTCCCACACACTGGTAGGGGACTGGGCTGGGTGTGGCCCTCGTCCTGGGTGTGCTGTGGGTGGCGGTGGGGCTCTCCCTGCTGTTCACCGTCCTCCCGGCCCCTCTCAGGGGCTCAGGACTTCTTGCAGGCTGGAGGTGCCTGCAGGCTGCCTGGCCAGGGACCGGGCCTTGCTGCCAGTGGAGTCCAAGGCCCCTGGGCAGACGAGCCTCGGGAGGTGTCCCAGGTGTGGAGCTGCCCCTGTCCCGGGGGCCTCTCTGGGCCAGCATGGTGGTGCAGAGCCAGGGGCTGTGTCGATGTCACGTCAGCCTCCAATTCCTGAGCAGTGGCGCTTCTTAGCCCTGTCTATTTACCCGATGGTGTTCCTGCAGGTTTTCGGGTCGGCAGTCTACAACTCCGGTTCTGAAAGACACTTCAAATACATTGAAAAGATCTTCAACACAGAGGTAAGGTCAGCGCCAAGAATGGCCCGGCCTTCCTCCCTGTTCTTGGGATTTGGGGAAGGGCAGCCGCAGGAGAGGCCCCTGGAGGTTGTGGCCATCTTATCTAAGGGGAGTCTTGGGCCATCCACTCCCCAACCCGCACACAGTGGGCTCTGCTGCCCGCCCAAGCCAGGGCCTGGTGCTGCTTCCGGGGTCTGGAGCAGTCCCCACCACCCTGTGACCCAGAGAGGGCTGTGGCTGGTCTGCCTGTCATCTCACGAGGTGGCACCCGGTCCCATGGGACGAAGCCAGGTCAGAGCTGGGGAGGCAGGTGAACGGCGATGGGCGGGCCCGGTCAGTTCTGCCAGGACAGGTGGGGTAGGCCCTCAGGAACAGCTCGTCTTATGTACTTTGCACTTGGACTCCTAGATTTTTGGCTGTTTCGCTCTGACTGAGCTGAGTCACGGGAGCAACACCAAGGCCATCCGCACCACCGCCCACTACGATCCTGCCACCCAGGTGGGCGCCCCTTCCCTCCCCTTCCCCGTGGGAGTGTTGGGAATGGGGTGGTCACTAACGAGGAGACCCGTCCCGGCCTGTGCTCTAAGATGCACACTGAGCCTCCAGGGTGCTGGAGAGCTGTGTCCGTGCCCCACGACCCAGGGTAGAGTCCAGGTGCTCTGGTTTGTGCACCCTGAAAGCCAGAGAGGACTCCACTGTTGTGGGGTTCGCTGCTCTGCTCGCCAGCAGGGCTGGTGCTGCGTGCACGTGGTCCAGTCACCTGCACGTTGAGTTCTGCGTCTCTCACTGCACACCTGCCCTGGTCTCACACACCTGCCCTGGCCTCGCACACCTGCCCTGGTCTCGCACACCTGCCATCTCTCACTGCACACCTGCCCTGGTCTCACACACTTGCCATCTCTCACTGCACACCTGCCCTTGTCTCGCACACCTGCCCTGGTTTCACATACCTGCCCTGGTCTCGCACATCTGCCATCTCTCACTGCACACCTGCCCTAGTCTCGCACACCTGCCCTGGTCTCGCACACCTGCCCTGGTCTCACACACCTGCCATCTCTCACTGCACACCTGCCCTGGTTTCGCACACCTGCTGTGGTCTTGCACACCTGCCCTGGTCTCGCACACCTGCCATCTCTCACTGCACACCTGCCCTTGTCTCGCACACCTGCCCTGGTTTCACATACCTGCCCTGGTCTCAACACCTGCCATCTCTCACTGCACACCTGCCCTGGTCTCGCACACCTTCCCTGGTCTTGACACCTGCCATCTCTCACTGCACACCTGCCCTGGTCTCGACACCTGCCATCTCTCACTGCACACCTTCCCTGGTCTCGACACCTGCCATCTCTCACTGCACACCTGCCCTGGTCTCGCACACCTGCCCTGGTCTCGCACACCTGCCCTGGTCTCGACACCTGCCGTCTCTCACTGCACATCTGCCCTGGTCTCGCACACCTGCCCTGGTCTCGACACCTGCCATCTCTCACTGCACACCTGCCCTGGTCTTGCACACCTTCCCTGGTCTCGCACACCTGCCATCTCTCACTGCAAACCTGCCCTGGTCTCACAAACCTGCCCTGGTCTCACAACCTGCCCTGGTCTCGCACACCTGCCCTGGTCTCGCACACCTGCCCTGGTCTCGCACACCTGCCCTGGTCTCGACACCTGCCGTCTCTCACTGCACACCTGCCCTGGTCTCGCACACCTGCCCTGGTCTCGACACCTGCCGTCTCTCACTGCACACCTGCCCTGGTCTCGCACACCTGCCCTGGTCTCGACACCTGCCATCTCTCACTGCACACCTGCCCTGGTCTCACACATCTGCCCTAGCCTCGCACACCTGCCGTGGTCTCACGGCCACACCGAGCGCGCCAAAGCGGAACTCGTTCTCCACCTCACACCTCCGTCCCTCACCCTCCCGTGTGTCCACGGGGCTCCTGGGCGTTAGGGGACAGCCTCATTCGTGGAGCTTGTAGAGCAGAGAGACCGCAGGTGAAACAGGCTGCCACCCCGGAGCAGTCCAGGGGACGAGGAGGAAGTGCGGGTGCTCGGCCCTCCCACTCAGCCTTAGCAGACAGAGTATTTTGCGTACATTTTATTGTTTGCAATGTTGCTTGTCATTTCTCAAGTCTGTAAATCACAGGCGTGGGATAAGCTTCCTTTAAAAATAAGGCCCACTTTGCAGTAAAGGAAGTCAAAGTGCCTCCTTTTGACTCTTGAAGACGACCCGGGGGAGGCGTGCGCCTCGGTGCTGACCACGGTGTCACTCTTCCTCTCGCAGGAATTCGTCATACATTCGCCCGATTTTGAAGCTGCCAAATTCTGGGTTGGGAACATGGGCAAGACGGCGACTCACGCGGTGGTGTTTGCCCAGCTGTACACGCCAGGGGGCCAGTGCCACGGGCTGCACTCCTTTGTGGTGCAGGTAGGGTGCCAGGGGGACCAGCGACGGGCACCAGTGGGGGGGGGGATCAGCGAGGGGCACCAGCGGGGGGTGCCTGAGGCCCCCGTGGCTTCCGAGAGTGCAGGTTGGGCCTGGGGAACTGGGGGAGCCGCTGGGCAGTCCGGCTGCAGGCCGCCCGCTGCAGCACTGCAGGCTGTGGTTAGCCTGATGTCAAACGTGCTCAGAGGATCGTGCGTTCTCCAAGGCATCCAGGGAAGCCCACGGTGTGCAGGGCGCTGTGGGTCCTGCCCAGTGGAGCTGCCAGCCCAGGGGAGAGACAGGAGGAGGCGAGTGGAGTCCCGAGCCTTGGCTGGTGGAGGTGCGCGCAGGCTTGAGGGGCCCTCGGGTTGGCAGTCCCTTAAGTGTGGAAGTGTGAGATGTGAACTGCACAATTAAATATTTCTGAGATAAGTTGACATAGACTATTTCTACTTTCGTCTTTAGAAGTCTTTCCTTGATTCAAGAGTTTTAAGGATATTTATAATCACTACATTATCATTTTACTTCTGGATGAACTGAAAACTTGCATTCATAGTCTTTTTGTTTCATTACTTGAAAAATACCAGTTGTTTTTAAATTTCCCTCCTCTGTGTTAGCTGTCTGCTGCTGTGACAAAACGTCTGAGATAATTTACTTTTAAGGAGGAAAGGTTTACTTTGATTTGTGGCTTCAGAGGTTCTGTCCATGGTTGCTTGGCCCATCACGGGAGGCCTTTGGTGGGAGTGTGTGTGAACCTGCAGGCCTCTTGCTGGTCAGGAAGCAGGGAGAGAGGAAGGGGCTGGGGTCCCAAGGGTTCCTTCAAGGGCATGCCCCACGGATGTGATTTCCTCCTTTAGTTCCCATCCCTAAAGTTTTCATCCTCTCCCAAGTGCTAAGCCTTCAGCACGTGGCCTCTGGGAGACATTTCAGATTCAGCCCATAATGTCCTATCATCCCTGCCCCCCAGAGGCTTCTCTCTCTCCCCCTCTGTTGGTACTGGGGTAACCCAGCTCTGCTTAACCACTGAGCTACACACCCAGCTTGTAAAAGTCTTGTCATTTGAGACATGGTCTTGCTAAGTTTCTTCAGGCCTTGCTAAGCTGCTGAGGCTGGCCTCAAACTTGCAATCCTCTTGCCTCAGCCTCCCAAGTTGCTGGGATGATTGGTATGTGCCACCGTGCCTGTCTCACGTCCACCTCATAATGTGAAATGCATTCAGTTAATTTCCAAGAAAGACCAAAGTTTTAACTGTCCCACCATTGTTCAAAAGTGCAAATACAAAGTCTCTGAGTCTTAAAGGCAAACTTTTAGCTGTGAGCTCTATAAAAATTAAAATACAAGTTACGTACCTGCAAGATACAGTGGTGGGACAGGATAGACATTCCCAGTCCCAAAGGAGGAATAGACCATAGAAAGAAGGAATTAGACCAAAGCAAGACCAAAACCCAGAAGGGCAAACATTTAACCCTGTAGTTCTGGCACCTTGGGCACATAGTGGCGTGATGTGAACTCGAAAGTGCTCGGGCAGCCAGGCGCGTGGCACACACCTGTAATCCCAGCGACTCAGGAGGCCGAGGCGGGAGGATAGAAAGTTCAAGGCCAGCCTTAGCAATGTAGTGGGGCCTCAGCAACTTAGTGAGACCGTATTTCAAAATGCAAAATAAGAAAAGGCTGGGGATGTGGATCAGTAGCAAAGCACCCCCGGGTTCAACCCCTGGTACTAAAAAATAAAATAAAAGACCTGGGCAGCCCCACCCCTGCGGCCCTGCTGGCCGAGAGCACTGGGCCTCTCCCTGGGCCTGGCTCTGCTCGCTGCCTGCATTCCGCGTGGCAGGCAGGCCCCCTCCTCATATCTCCAGCTTGCTGGCATCTCACTGTGGCTTCGGCTTTGCTTTCCCAGCGTCACACGTGGCCTTCTGTGGGGGGGTGTCTAGGGATTCTGACCCTGCCCCACACCCCTGGCCTCTCGTGATTCCTAGGGGATCTTGGCGGAAGCCTCCATGGCCCCTGTATGCCTGCAGCACCAGCACCAGCTGGGCACGGGGGCCCACGCCTGTCATTCCAGTGGCTCAGGAGGCTGAGACAGGAGGATTGCAAGTTCAAAGCCAGCCTTAGCAAAAGTGAGGTGCTAAGTATCCCAGTGAGACCCTGTCTCTAAAGAAAATATAAAACAGGGCTGGGATGTGGCTCAGTGGTCGAGAGCCCACCAAGTGCAATCCTCCGTACCAAAAGAAACAAAAAACCAAAAACCAACACCAGCACCACGTGGACAATGCCAAGGCCTGCCGTCCACGGGAGGCCCACAAAATGTCAGAACACAGAGAAAATGTAGACAAGTTCTTTGTCTACACAGGAACATGAACAGTGCCAATCCAGTTCCCCACAGAGGCCTGTTCCCCTCTGAAATGTCACGAGCCTGGCCTTTACTGTCTGAATCACTATCAGCCTTCTGCTCTTCTGAGCTGGACCAGAATTTTCCATGAAGCTGTTTATACCACCGAGGCTTTCTCTAACCTGCTCCACCAAACTTGTCTGAATTCTCCTGCAAACCAATTCCAAAGGCTTCCGAAGCTGTACGTGGTCAGATATAGTCGCAGCAATGACTCCGATTCTTGGTACCGGTTTTCTGTATCAGCTCTCTGTTGCTGTGACGAAATCGCTGAGATAATGTACTTAAAAGGAGGAAAGGTTTATTTTGGCTCATGTTTCAGGGGCTTTGGTCCATGGTCACCTGGTCCTGTGGCGTTTGGGCCTGTGGAGAGGCTGCACACCCGGGGGGAGCAGAGCACAGCCTTCACTTCCCGGCACCAGGGGCAAAAGGAAAAGGGAGCGCCGGCTCCCACCCCCGGGCGCCCGCTCCTGCAGCCCCTCCAGCCCCCCGCAGCCCCCTCCCCTTCCAGGTTCTCTCTCCTGGCCTTCGGGGCAGTCAAAGGCCAAGCCGGCCACTCTTCATTTCTGTTTTTTGAGCTGCTTTTTAAATGGCATTTATTTCAAAAGATTTTTTAAAATTTGCTTCTGACTCTTCACTGAGCCTTATTGAAAGACTGGAAAAGGGAGAATATGTCTTGTGTTTGGATTTTGGCCCTTTAAATACTTTAAATATCTTTATTTTAAATTTCAATTAAGTTAGACCATTGCTTTACCAGATAAAAGCTGACGGACACGCAGACCCGTGAGTTTTAAGTGATCTGACCTCAGCTTCCTCTCCTTCCTCTCTTGCTCTTCTCTCTGTGCTGAGCATTCTCTGCGGGGGCTCCGCCCTGCCATCGGGGTTCCTCCCCGCCTCAGTGGACAGCGGTCCTGCGGCCGTCCGTGCCTCTAGGGTGTTCAGCAGCCTTGGCCTCCACCACAGGACGCCAGTGCTGCCCCTTAGCTGGGACACCCACATATCTCCAGACGCGGCCTCCGAGCTCTGGAGGGGCGGGTGGTGGCCGCTCCTTTGCCACCAGAAGTCCCCGCGCTAACATTCTCATGGAATGAAACCGTGTCCTGTTCACGGAGCAGGGGTGAGGGCTGGGCAGCCCACTGGCTCTGCATGTTTTTAGATAAGTGGGCCTTTGGAAACCCGTCTTGGTGAGTGGAGAGTTGCCACAAATCTCGACCGTCCCTCTCACCACACATATGTGCCGCCGTGTTGTCATTCTTTTGGAACCCTGCTGTGGCAGGGCCTCCAGGTGGCATTCAGGTAGCACTCACCGTCAGCCCTGACTCTGGGCATCCTTGGCCCATGGCCACCTCTCTCCAGTCTCTGCCTTCACCCCAGTCACGTGGCTTCTTGAATATATGTCTCCCTGGTCCCTTGTAAGGATCCTTGTCCTTGAATTGAGAGCCACCAGGTGTTTGGGGTGACCTTGTCTCGAGACCAGCCTTCAAGGCATCTGCACAGACCCTGTTTCCACATGACGCCGGTTCCCAGGTCCAGGGCAGCCCCTGGGCCTACGCTCCCAGAGGAGATGGCGCGACCCACAGCTGCGCAGAGTGGCCCCTAGCTCAGCCATGGGTCTGGCCACACTCGTTTTGCTTTTCCTGTGATCCTAACAAGCACCATTTTTTGCTCTCCACGACTTCACAGATTCGGGACCCGAAGACCCTTCTTCCCATGCCAGGGGTGATGGTTGGCGACATAGGGAAGAAGCTGGGGCAGAACGGGCTGGACAATGGGTGAGTGTCAGGCTGGGCTTGGTGGTCACAGAGCTGCCCCTCCAGGAACCCTCACTTGAGCTGGGCTTTGGCAGGAGCCTCAGAGCTGCCCTTGCCTGGAGGCTCCCTTGGGCCGCTCTAGGCAGTAGGGACCCTTGCCTGCCTCCCTGCCAATAGCTGTCCCCTCCAGCAGGTGGCGCTCCCAGGCCTCAGGCCAGGCCCAGCCCCTTCCCTCCATCTGGGGGCCTCAGCCTGGGCTAAGCTGGGTGCCAGGCCACCTCCTTGCAGCCAGGTCCTCGGGACTCAGCCTCAGCACCCTGCTCAGAACCCTAGGACCTGGTCCACAGTTGTGCCTCGCCCTGGGCTTGCTCCTGGTGATCCTGTGCAATTCGGAGGAGGTTTGCTGGTTGATCTGTTTGATACACTCACAGAAACCTACTCAGTGGCTCTTGCTGGGGCAGGAACTGGCTTAGTGCTGGGTGGAAGATGGTGAGCACATGGGGTCTCTGCCGCCTCCTAGCACAGGTGTGAAGCAGGGTTGATGCAGGTGTGGGGGGTTCCGAGCGCTCAGGTGGATGTGTGCAGAGGTTGGCTGGGGAGCAGCCCGAGAAGTCTTTAGTGAAAGCCTGATGTCCAGGTAGAGGCCCTGCGCTTAGCAGGAGGTGGCCAGGTGACTGGGGACAGCACAGGGTGAGGCTCCAGGGTGTGCAGCCAGCTTGCGGAGGCCCCGGAAGTCTTGTCACTGAGGGACAAGAACCTCGGGTTGTGGAACATCGAGAGCATGAGCTCTGTGCCACCTCAGCTGACTTTCTTGGCCAGGGTCCTCATCCGGGCAGTGGTGTGTCCCCATGTCAGGGCCCTTGTGTGGTCCCCAGGAGGAGCCAGTGCCTCCCTCCCCCTGCACACAGGACCCAGAACTGGCTCCAGGTGAGCCCGGCCCGAGAGAGGGCACAGGGAGAGGGGGGTCCCCGAGTCCTGGAGGCTCCTGTGGGAGCCTGGGTCCTGTGGGCAGGGGAGCAGTCCTGCCCTGCCGTGTGGCTCGGCTGGCCCACTCCCAGCAGCTGCCACAGTGGGTGACCTGGGCCTCCAGGAGGAGGTGAGCCAGGTGGTCTCCAGATAGCCGCCTGGAGAGACCTCCTTTCATCTTTCCCTCCCCAGAAGTCGGGGGCTGGGCTGGGAGGGTCTCCGATCTCTGCTTGGTCACAGCAGGTTCTGTCACAGCTTGAGAAAAGCGGGTCTCGTCACGCCTCTGTTGAGAGTGCAGGTGTGCGTGGCCAGCAGCTCGGCCACCGCAGGGCCTCTCTGACCATCCACTGACCTGACAAACCAGCATCGTTTGGGAGCACACAGAACGGCCTGCCCTTGGCTCCCCTGAATCAACTCCTGCTTCTGGAGAAAGAATGGTCTCTAGGTGGACGGTGCCCCCGCAGCACCGGTGAGACGCTTCAGGAGACACGTGGACATGGCCAGGCTCTTCTGATGGCCAGGAACGCCCCTCTCCCGAGTCCCTATGGGCAGTGGGGTCAGCCCGAGAAGCCAAGAGCTCCTCTGAAGCAGAGTCCCTGCTGTGGGGCCCGTGGTGTCTGCCCACACGCTGGCCGCAGGAGGCCTGGAGCTGGGGAGCCCCCAGCTTCCCACACCAGCCTGGCTCAGCTGCCCTGTTCCCTCGCCAGCGGCGGGCTTGCCCAGCAGAGGGCGCCCGCGGCCCAGACGCAGCCCTGCCTCTGTGGTCCTGCTTTTCTCTGCTTTAGGGCTGTTCCTGGAGGCTAAGGGTCACCTGGATTTCTAGCAGCCACACACCTTGGGGACTCCCGTGAGTGGCCAAGGCTCACCTGCTTACTGCTACCACTTTTTCCACAATAAATGATCTTGAAAGGGGTGAAGAGAGCAGGACCTGCACAGAACAGGGTCACCTGTGGTGTCCTGGGCAGAGGGCGCCTTACCCACCTCTGTGGGGTGGGGAGCCGTGACGGGCTTCCTGGAGGGGGCCGCAGTCCAGCTGCCCTCTGAGGAGCACCAGAGGCTGCCCAGGAAAGGCAGGGAGGGCTCAGGCCAGGAGAGAGCCTGGGGGTCCAGGTGTCTAGAGTTGGTAGACCCGGCTGCTGGAGAGGCTAGGTCAGGTGAGGGTCACCCTGCATACGGGGTGCAGGCAACTGGGGAGTGGGTGTGGGCTGGGCTCACCGGGCTGTGGCAGTGTCAGAGTGTCGCTGTTCCTGCTGGAGTTTGATGAAACGGCTAGGGTAGACTGAGAGGGACGTCCACAAGCCAGGTTTCAAGGAGGACAGGTGTTGGGAAAGGAACACCTTCCTTGTCCAGCAGGCCGTCCCCCATCTCCTGGCCCCAGCTGGGACAGCTGTTCACCACTAATGAGGTCTTCTTTGGTTTCACAAGAGCCGTCCTCTCTGACGTTGTGAGTGATCTTAGTCACTGGCTGGGTGGCTTGTGTTTGGGGTTTTGATTTGGGGATGGTGTGCAAGACACACATCCCTTGACGTACCGTGTCGCCTAAGCTGTTGCCAAAGGGGTTCCCTGACCTGACGACCATCACAACATCTTCAGTGTTTAACTCTTGCTCAACCATAAAGGTGACCACATGATCATCTCTCAGCACTCAGAAGGGACAGGTCACCTCCTTTGAGTTCCCTGGCCACACCAGGAACCCCTGGCTGCCCTTGGGGAGCGGGAGGGGCTGCAGAGGCCAGAGGAGGCGAGTGTGGACGAGGTGGCCACACAGCTCTTTGCTGTGTCTTGCGGGTTTGAAGCCTCCGTCGCACTCGTTGCACCCGGGGCTCAGGCTTGTGGGTGACACATGAGGAGAGTCAGAGCGGCCGCCCTCAGGGCCAGCTGCCGTCCTGCCAGCAGCCCAGGTGCTGCGCTGCCCCATGCCCTGCGTGTCCTCCAGGAACACCTTTGTCCCATGGGGCGGGGTCCTGGCTGTGTGTTCCCCCATGTGCAGGCTACCACGTCCTGTCCTTGGGGTTGTGGCACCTCTGTGCTGCCCTCTGGGGACAGGAGGGATCCCAGGGCCACCCCTAACAGAAGCCGCCCTTTCTTCCCCACAGATTCGCCATGTTCCACAAGGTCAGGATTCCTCGCGAGGACCTCCTGAACAGGACGGGGGACGTCACCTCTGAGGGCACCTACGTCACCCCCTTCAAGGTAGGAGTCTTCTGCAGGGCATTTGTGGCCAGTGCTCCCTGGGCGCCTCCCCTGCAGGGCCTGCCAAAGCCCTGAGCAAGGCCCCGCCACTGGAGGCCCTGGGCATGCCTCCTTAGCTTGGGCTCTGTGTCCCCAGCCGGGGCAGGGACTTGGTCACACGGTGCCGGCTGCAGGGTGAGCCTGGCCTGGCAGCAGGCTCAGGCTGATTTGGGGCGTCCAAGCCCATGGGGTTCCAGTTGGGGGATTCTCCCCAGCGCTGTCACCTGAGGGTCCACAGGGAGAGGCCGCTGGAGAGCTCCACACTTGGCAACCAGCAGGGTTCTCTGCGTCCAGGACCCGCCACCCCTCCCCAGAGACCTGTGGCCTGAGAGGAGGTGGCCCTGGGCTGAGGTGAAGCCTCAGGGCTGTGAGTCTCTGCCAAGACCACTGAGCCCAAGGATGGGCATCAGAAAGGCACTCTGGGGACACCTGTGTCACCTGGCAGTGAGAAGAGGGTAAGGGACACACAAGGAAAGACGGAGCGCCCTGAGGCTGGAAGCCACGGAGCATTGACCTTGAGCTGTGAAAACCTCACCCTGACATGAAGCCGGGGGCCTGGAGAAGGAGCTCTGGAGGCCACAGGACAGCCCGAGGGCCAGGCGGCACCTGATGCCCACGGGGAGCGGGAGGGGCTGCGGAGGCCCTGGGAGGCCAGGTGTGGACGAGCAGTCTGCAGTCGGACAGGACGGAGTCCTTGGGTGGAGGACCTCATGCTCCCAGGGGAGCAGAAGCCGGCCAGGCAGGAGCAGGAGAGGAGCTGGGGGACTTCAGAGGAAAGTCCTGGAGCCCTCAGGTCCGACGGCAGTGAGCAGAAGTCATGGGGGGAAGTGCCTGTGAGCACGTGTTCCCATGCCAGCAGAACTGGCGCTGGGGTGCGTCTCCCCACCCCGCAGCGTTTTGGAAGATGACTCAACACCTGGGGTGACAGCAGCCAGGCAGGAGGGACAGGGCCTTGGGAGGCTGTACACTGGACGTGTCACAGCCCCACCAGGGACCCTGACTGCTTATGGCAGGAGGAGAGGCGACCGGAGGGTGAAAACTGGAGGTGCTCTGAGACCCACCCACTCCACAGGGACACAGAACACGGGCGTCTGTTAGCCCCTTAGATTGGGTCCTCAGACAGGGTTGGGGATAAAAAGAACCTATTTTTTCAGCAGAATGTCGGGCCAGAGATGCACTCCCAGACTGTGGGCACCCTGCTGCCCCCAGCTGCGCGGGCCATTGCTGCCTACCGCCCGGTGCACACAGGGCCTGGTCCCTAAAGAGGGCTCCTGCAGAGCTGTGGCCTGCCGTTCCCTCCTCCTGGAGCGCCCCTTCCTCCCGCAGCTGGGGTCCCCTCCTCTGCCCATGGTTCACTGGTGGCAGCTGCCGTCTGCGGGCCCAGCTGCCGTCTGTGCCTGGAGGCTGGCTCTGGGTGCCCTAGGGCTCACGGGAAGGAAGGGTCACCTTCGTCTTTGGCCCACGCGCAGTGCCTGCTTCTCTTCCTCAGGACACCAGGCAGCGCTTCGGAGCGTCCCTGGGCAGCCTGTCCTCGGGCCGGGTGTCCATCATCGGCATGTCGGTGGTGAACCTGAAGCTGGCCGTGTCCATCGCGCTCCGCTTCTCGGCCACTCGGTGTCAGTTTGGGCCCACGGAGGAGGAGGAGGTCCCCGTGCTCGAGTACCAGCTGCAGGTGTGGGCTTCCTGCTCCCTGCTGCCCGGGCGCCTCTTCTCTGGGCTCCTGGGAGCTGGTCTAAGCCGTCGGCAGTAAGGGGACAGGCAAGGGGTGTGGCCGCAGGCAGCGAGGCCCCGGTGTGTCCCGGGGTGTGTAGAATGGCCACAGCAGGGGCCGGGGCAGGCCAGCCGGGCGGGGTCTGGGCAGCAGGCATGCTCACCTGAATGGCCGTGAGGGCCCACAGCTGTGGCAGGTGGTGGGCCGCCTGTCCACCTGTCATCCATTCCTTCCCTGAGACACGATTCCCAGGGAATGATTGTCAGAAGCCACAGGTGAGTGTGGAGCCCTGTCCCCTGTGGTGGCTTTTAGGGCTCAGGCCAGACAGCCAGGCGGCAGTCCAGGCAGGCACAGCCGGGGAGCTGACCCCTCCCATATGCCGGCTCCTGAGGCAGAGGCCCCTGCCTTGCTGGACCTGGGGCTGTGCAGCGGGCCTTCGCAGCCAGGCAGTCACCTTGTGATCCCCACGACACAGGTGGGGACCGAGGATTAGATAGTGAGGCTCAGAGCTCAGTGGGTAGCTCTGGTCAGGCTGGGGGCCGAGCTGTGCGTGAGCAGGCGTGTCCACTGAGTCTGCGGGGTGTGACTACCGCGCACCTTTCCGTGCACTGAGGCTGAGGTGCCTCCATGCCGAGGGGAGTAGGGTGCTGTCCGCACCTGGGCAGCCCTCGGCCTGCCCACCCCGGCCCCCTCCTCCAGCTGCAGGTCAGGAGCCCAGGGCAGCTCAGCCACAAACCCAGCCCCACCCTGACGGGAGGCAGGGCCTGGGCCAGTGCCCCGGCCCCGTGCCCAGTATTGGGTCTGTGTGGTGCTGCTGGTGACACTCTTACCGGGTCTCAGGGATTGGATAAGTTTGTACGCGGAGGCAGCCGGCGCAGCCTTTGGTGCCTGGCAAATATGGGACCCTGGTGGTGGCAGTTGGCTGGGTTCCCTTCACCTGTCCCCGTCCTGTGCTGATGTGCACAGGTGAAAAGCCCACGCTCTCTGCCCTTGAGCCTAGTTTCCTGACCTCGTGACTGTGTCACCTGCCCCAGGCCTAGGAGGCCTAGGCTGGGGCCCAGCCAGCCTGTGCACCAGGCAGTGTCCTCTCAGTTCACAAGTGGACTTCCCGGGGGCCGGAGGTCACTGGATGGGCAGTGGCTGGCCCCTCAGGAGGACGCGGGCCACGTCTGGTTTCTTGTAGCAATGGCGCTTGCTCCCCTACCTGGCGGCTGCCTATGCCTTGGACCACTTCTCCAGATCGCTCTTCCTGGACCTGATGCAGCTGCAGCGAGGCCTGATGCGGGGGGACCACGGGCCCAGGCAGGTGAGGCGTCCATGCTCTGCTTAGCGGACAGGGCTCGGGTTGCTGAGGTCCAGCAGCCCAGATCTGCTGATTTGAAAGTCTTCTCCCGCCCCTCCCTCCGTGACCCCTTCCTGTCTCACTCTCCGTTCCTGTCTTGTCTGAGGGTGGAGCCCAGGGCCGTCAGTGAGCAAGGCTTCCACCACTGAGCCGCACCCCAGCCATGATCCCTAAACAAAGTCAGTGTGTTGATTGGTGAGCACACGGCCCACGACGTGTCCCTCTGCCGTGCCAGCTGCTCGGGACCTGGCTCGTGCTGCGACTGCAGCTGTCTGGGCTGCGTGCACGCCCTGGCTTCTCAAGCATGTGCTGACACAACTCCTAATTCCCGCCTGAGTTCAGCTCTTGTTCTCCTTTTGAGAATGTGATGGTTTTGCAAAATCCCCGTTGCCAGCCCCTCGGCGGATTTCGTGGTTCTGATCCTTTCATAAACAATGTACAAAGGCTGAGTCCTGCTGACGGGAGTCGAGGTGACAGTTGAGGATCTGTGCAGGAGTGGCGTGCAGGTCCACTGAGACCAGCACGACGTCAGGCGGCCGTCCCGGTTCTCCTGCACAGACTGGCTTCTGCGCCCCCATGGGCCGCCGCCTGAGTGGAGTGAGACTGAGTCCAGATGAGTGCCCCTGGAAACAGCCGGGGTCGGGCTCCGGGTTCTGAAAGCCCCTCCGCGTTGCATGCCGTGGAATGTGGGGTGTAAATGCGGAGTGAGCGCTAGAGTCCCCTGGGCACTGGGACAGGTGGAGGGCCTAGCAGGCTTTTCCCTGGCACGAGTCCTGGCTCTGTGGTGTCAGTGGCGCGTGACACAACCGGGCTTATTCTTCTTTGGCCCAGACAGACACCGTACAAGCTCGAAGTTGCCCTCATTTGAACTTGAAAACCCTCGTAAAGTGGGTCATTTTCTTTAGCAGCTCTCCCTCCCTCCCTCCCTCCCTCCCTCCCTCCCTCCCTCCCTCTCTCTCTCTCTCTCTCTCTCTCTCTCTCTCAGTTGTTTCCTGAATATCAAGTAGAGCAGCAGGACTCAGGGGATGTGTGCGGGGTTGGGTGCGAGGCAGGGAGCATTCTGCCGGGGAGAGCCCTGCTGGGCACTGTCTGTGGTCAGGCTTTTCCGCCAGCCCCAGCCGTGAGCTCCCATCCCGGCCCTTGTGCCCTTGGAGGGAGGCGTGTCTCTGGTGTCGTGCGGGTTCCCTCCCTTGCTCTGTGGCCCTCTGGCGAGAGCACCTTCTTGGCTCCCCACTCGCCTGGGCTCCCTGGGCTTTCCGGGAGCTGAGGCAGCCGTCACTCCTCTGCTGGGCTCCCGCTGCCCACCCCGTGGCCCTGAGGCCTGTCTGCTGCCCAGAGCATGGTCCATTTATCAATTCCATGTCCACTCCTGGGTGCGTCCCTCCCTGTCCTTAATTAAGCTTGGGTCTCCTCTGAATCGCAGGGGTCTTGGACTAGAGCAGGGGATGCGGTCCTTTGTCCTTGATGCCGTTGCTGACGCTGGGGCCTGACCTGCACTCTCAGGGTCTTTTCACCCATTCTCATTGGATTCCCCACCCAAAGGCAGAGCTCGGGCGCGAGATCCACGCTCTGGCATCGGCCGGCAAGCCTCTGGCCTCATGGACTGCCCAGCAAGGAATCCAGGAGTGCCGGGAGGCCTGCGGTGGACACGGCTATCTGGCCAGTAGGTTCTGGAGAAGCGCGTGGTGGTCTCTGCCCTTATCCCTGCTGTTTGATGCTAGGCCAGGGGTCAGCATGCTGCAGCCCATGGGTCAAGCCCAGCCACTGCCTGTGCTTGTGAATGGGATTCCCTGGCATCTAGGCACCCAGCCCCAGTCACCCAGTCCTCCCAGGCTTCCTGTGGCCATCTCCACACTGCCCTGCCAACGTTGAGTGGCCCGAGCAGCCCCGACAGAAACCACGCATTCATAGGCTGGCCATGAACCATGCCCAGTGTGGTTTGCTGACCTCTGCCCCAGACAGCGCCCTCTGCTTTCTTGGACAATGAGGCAGCATGTGGGATATGTGAGGGCCCCCAGGGGCCAGGCAGGGAGCAGGCCAGGCAGGGAGAGGCAAGCTTTTGGTCAATGACTCGGTAGGAAACTGGTATGAGTGCTCATGCCTAGAAAGGAAAGTGCTCCATTGGTGTTGGCGGGTCCTCAGGTAGCTGACAGGAGGCTGAGAGGGTCAGCCAGCTCCCCCGAGGCCAGGCCAGCCCTCACTGATGTCCACTGAAGGCGGTTTAGCCCGTGGCGCTCGGGCTCTCAGGTCTGCCGTGGTGTGGGCTCCTGGGATTGAGTGAGTGAATTGACGTGGCGTGTCAGTGGGGGTCTGGCTGGGCCCCGGCCCTGCGCTGCTCCCTGCTCCCGTGGCTGTCCGCGTTGGAATCATTGTTACTTCCATTTTATCTTCTTATTTTTGTACTGAGGATCAGAGCCGGGTGCTCTACATCAAGCTACACCCCAGCCCTTTTCATCTTTTGAGACAAGGCCTCGCTAAGTTGCTGAGGCTGATCTTGAACTTGGACTCGTCCTGCCTCAGCCTCCTTCACTGCTGGGATCACAGGCGAGCGCCATCGTCCCCGGCAGTTGTTAGTGTCATCATTTGCAGCTTATCTGCACAGCTTCCTGTGGGAAAATCTTCAAAACCAGCTCTCCCAGAAGGCCGCAGACTCGCCCCACAGCTCAGCTGCAAAGCTGTTCCCTTTCCCGGCCTGGGGAGGTTCTGCAGGCTCTTGCCAGCTGGTGAAGGGTGCAGCAAGGACCCGGAATGGCCGTGCCCCTGAGTGGCTGGCTGTCCCTGCTGCTCCAGCTGAGCCTCTCCAGCACCGCTGGACATCAGCATGCTCTCAGTGCCTGCACGCTGTCCCTGATATGCACTGGAGTGCGGGGACCATGGAGGTACAGATTTACACATAGGTGTGTTTTCTTCCTCTGGATGAAGTTCCTGGAAACAAATAGTTTAGCTTTGTCCCATTTTTTTAAAAATCTTTTTTAGTTGACGATGGACCTTTATTTTATTTATTTGTATGTGGTGCTAACCATCGAACCCAGTGCCTCACACATGCTAGGCAAGCGCTCTACCACTGCGCCCCGGCCCCGGCCCCACTTTGTTCCCGTTTTAAGTAGAATAAGGAAATTGAATCATGTAATACCGGAGACAACCAAAGTGACTGAATCAAGGTTTTTAACTTATTTAAACACTGGGCCAGACCAGTAAGACCAAAGTCAACAGAGACAAATGTAAACGCCCATTCTAGGTTTAAGGTATTAATCAGTGTTTTGAAAAATGACCAGAGGTGACCACAAGCCTCCTGCAGCGGGGCACCTTTCAGCCTGTGGCTGCCATCGTCTGCACAGCGTGTGGGTGTGGCCACGGGCACCTTGCTTGCAGGCTGGGCTCCTCGGGGGCAGCCTCGTGCTTGTAAAGTCCCCATCTCAGGAGGGAGACCAGGTGGGTGAGGGCCTGGAGAGTGCCTTATACGGAGCCGTGAGACTGACCGTTTCTGACAGCTGAGGTTTCTCGCTGAAAAGAAAGGTTCGTCCAGCCGTAGGAGGAAGGGCAGCCCTGGAACCAGCTCCCTGGAGACCTGCCGTGGAGACCGTGGGCAGGCCTGTCCCCATGCTGCTGGGAGGCGCTACCAGGTGCAGAGGCCTGGGCCACAGGGAGGCCCCAGCAGCCGTCTGAAGCCCCCCACAGCCCTGGTCCAGCGGCCAGGGGTCCTGCACCCCCCTCCACAGCCCTGGTCCAGCAGCCAGTAGCCCTGCACCCCTCCCGTGCCCTCCCAGGGCACCGCTGGGTCTCAAGTCAGTGCCGGAGACGCAGGGGCAGTTCAGGGGACACGGGGCTCCTCACCCCTGTGGGTGGCGGTGGCGTCTCAGGTGAGCGTGGTGAATGATGCAGATCCTGTGGCTCTGTGACAGTGAACCGCCTGGGTGACCTCAGGAATGATAACGACCCGAACTGCACGTACGAAGGTGACAACAACGTCCTGCTGCAGCAGACGAGCAGCTACCTGCTGGGCCTCCTGGAGCACCGCGGGCCAGGTGGGGGGGGCCTCACGTTGCAGGGGCCACGCTGCGTGACCGCTGAGCTGGGCAGGGGTTGCTGTGTCTTCAGGGCGGGCTTGGGGGTCCCTTTCACCAAAGTCACGGAGTGTGTGCCCTAGACGGAGCTCGCTTCAGAAGCCCGCTGCAGACCGTGGACTTTCTGGAGGCCCACCCCAGCATCCTCAGCCAGAGGCTCACAGGCACCCACCAAGCTGACTGGCTGGACTCTGCAGGTGTGTCCCTTCCCCCTGGCCATGGGCAGGAGGTTTCCTGGCTCTCTTGTTTTCTGTCTTACCCCAGACAGTGCTGGGCCACGGGGGTCTCTGGTGGCTAGCTAGGGTGCCGGGCAGTGGGGGGTCCTGGGTGCAGCATGGGCATTTGCTTTTATCTTTAATGACTTGTTCTTGGGCCATCTTTCTGTGCCTATGGCTCGGAGGTGCTGGCTCCAGGGTAAAAGGAAAGTGCCCTTCCCGCCACCAGACCTCTTCCTCCCTGGGAGGCCATGGGAGAGGCCTCTGTGCTCTGGCCTCTGCCCCTCGTGTCCCTGGTGCTCAGGCACACATTGTGCTGCTGCAGACTTAATGGTTCCTGTCTGCTGAGGCTATCTGGAGGACTGTGGGGTGGCACCGGGCTTTGTACACAGGAGGCCAGAGGATGAGCATCCTCGAGGGCCCTGGATCCCCAGGATAAAGAGCCACCAGCCTCCTCCCCAGGAGGACAGGAGCAGGGTATCCCAGCCACCAGGCCCCTTGTCAGCCAGAGCAAGGCAACTGCCGGCGCCCAGCACGCCCTCCTCAGCCCCCAGCCTGCGGGGCTCCCGAGAGGGCCTGCAGCAGAGAACCAGTGCCGGGGCAGCGCCTGCAGGAGGCCACGCTGCAGAGTGACCCATTGTCATCGTCGTCGTCATTGTGATCCAGGAAACGCAGCCCAGAGTAGCTGCCATATTCCCCACCATCACCTGCTGATACAGCTGTTCTGACAGCAACAGATCTTTCCGTTATCAATCTGCCTTTTTAATGTGCTAATAGTAAATGGGGTCACGTGAAGATCTATGTCTGAGCTTCCCAAGTGTTGCCACAGAAAGCGCTAGAAAGTGCCCTCACCATGGTAGTTCCTTCAGCCACCAGAGCTCTTTCCCCCAGTCGTCAGGCCTTGTGAAACTGGAATGCAGGGCTCAGCTTCCCCCACCTGCCGGCTCTGCCTGCCTCTCCCTGTTCCCGGGCACTGAGAGCAGGAGCGCTGGGCCCTCCCGGCACACCCGCCCCAGCAAGCCTGCCAAGCTGCGTCCTGTGCTTTCCTGCTTAACCGTGCGAGACCCAGCAAAGTGGAAGTGTTTTCTGGAGGAGAAACTGCAATAAAACCACTGGCTGCAAGCACGTGTCCCGCGTACGCGTGGTCACAAACCCCAAGTCCAGCCCTGGCCTCATGTGGGTCCAGGGAAGCCTTATATAGTGACCTTTGGCCCTCCGGCTCTCCTGGACTGGCGGGAGCATGGCTTTCCGGAATCTGCCAGTGACTTTAGAGGTGCACGGGACCCAAGACCCTCACCTTCAGGACACAGAGCTGTTGCTGACGGGTGGCAGGAGCTGCCTGCTGCCAGTCCCCACTCAGTGCGAGACATGTGCTAGATCGTGTCCTGCAGCCGGCCCTGTCCATCTGTCCTGGGGTGGGCACAGGGCAGCTGCTGAGGGCTCTGTTGCTGATCTCCTCTCTTTCCTGTTGTGAAGCCCCCCTGGCTGCGTACAAGTGGCTGGTGTGCTACTTGCTCCAAGAGAGTCACCAGAAGTTAATTCGAGAGAGGAGGTCCCAGAGCAGTGACTTCGAAGCAAGAAACAACAGCCAGGTACTTGCTTGTTTTGAAATCTGCTTTTTTGCCCCTCATTCCCTTGCTGTTGTGTCCCGGGAAGTCCTGCGTCCCTGTGGCTGCCACCCTACCCCGGAACTCCCAGAGCCTGGGATGATCGCTGGCCTCCGGCACTTTGCTCCTCTGTGGGATGGCGGTGGCACCTGCTTTATGGGGTGGGGGAGGGGTCGAGGCGCATAGCTACCAAGCCTCATGGCCTCTGCTGGGGCCAGAGCTGTCCTGGGGAGTGGGGAGGGGGCCGTGACAGCCTTGGTCTTCTGTGAAGTGCCAGTGCAGGGCCTCAGGCTCCTCCTGATGGGACGGCTCCCGAGCCTGCCCCACTGCCCCGCGCCCAGCTCTTCTCAAGGGCCCACCCCCTCCCTGGGCCTTGGTGCGAATGGGCCAAGCAGCTCGTGAGTGGCTTGGGCAGCTTGTGGTTCCACAACTGGGCACCTGCGGGAGCACTTGGTGTGGAGCACTGCTCTGTGCCGGGCCATGGTGGGCCAGCCCTGTGCGGAGGATCCACGGGGACAGGGTCCTCTGGGAGGCCCTGGTGAGCACACCCGGGCCTCGCAGGGCTGCTGCTCCCCCCTCCTCTCGGTGTCAGGTAATGAGGCCAAGCAGCTGCTCGGGAACCCAGGTGGCTCACCTGCCCAGGGTGCTGGGCTCCTACTGAGAGGGAATAGACTAGATGGCGCCTAGGACTTAATGAATTCAGCAGATGGCCAAGGTCAGTTCAGCTTCTAGTTCAGGTCCACCGTGGCCCAACTAGGAGGCTTAGAAAGACCTTCTGGAACAGGCCACTTTCTGCACCCTGGGACTGGGTCACGGCAATTTGGTCATCTGGTAGGATGGTTGGCCACTGGCTCTGGCCACTCCTGCCTGCTGGTCCAGTGGTCACTCTAAAATGAGTAGCAACCTGCCCTCATTACCAACTGAGACCCCTGAAGAGATGGTGGCACAAGTCACCCCTGCCCATTGACACCTGCCAACAGCACCCACCCCCAGCACTGCAGGAGGCCCGAGCGGCCTCCGTGCTGCCCTTGGCCAGCACTGGGCTCTGGCCATGCGTCCTCAGCACCACATGTGGCTTGGGGAGCACTTCGTTGGGTGCTTCACTAATGGGCTTCTCAGCTGCCTTTCAGTGAGTCCAGCTGCAAACAAGACAGGCCCCAGGGTCTGGGTGCAGCTGGGATGGGCTTCCTGGGAGAGCCGGAGCTGACCATGCTGCCGTGCGGCTGCACAGAGGGGCAGGAGGCAGGATGGAGGTGGCCCCGAGGCCTTGGGGAGGGAGCACCAGGACAGGCTGGCTCCCTGCTCAGGATCACAGAGGGTTTAGGAGCCAGACTGCAGACAGCTGAGAGCTCGCAGGGCCCTGGCTGGATGCAGGCTGCGGGAGGGAGCACAGTCCCTGCCCGACCCGTGAGGTCAGCAGCCACGTAGCATGGGAAGAAACGCAGATTGTTTACCTCACCTCAGTCCAGGACCGGCCTCCTGAAGGCGGGGACCTCCAAGGCTACGAAAGACAACTGATTTGACAGTTGAAAAGTTCAGCCTTGTGGGCTGGGTGTGGCTCGAGGCAGAGGCTTGCTGAGTGTGTGAGGCCCTGGGCTGCAGCCAGCACTGAAGGAAGAGGAAAGCTGGACTTCCCTGAGGGGCAGCAGTCAACTGCAGCACAGCCAGCCGGGCCCTGGGCTGGGACCTACGGGTGGAGGCCACACGCCCCAGGCATTGGCTGGGGTTGGGCAGCAGCTACTCTGCGTGCTGCCCTTTGGGGCCATCACCGGCCACTCTTGTTGAGGGGACAGTGTGCCTCCCCCTCCCCCAGCAGGCTTTACTGACTTTCTTCACCTGTGGCCCTTTGCAGAGGTGAGTGCCCTTTACTGCGTTCCTACTGCGGCCCCATGTGCACAGTAGGTTATTTAAAACCAAAAGCACTTTCTGGTGCCTCGGCCGGGAAGCCCCCTCCTGTGCTGGCCAGTGCTGTAGAAAGGTGGTGGTGTCTTCATCCCTGCCTCGCCAACCCCAGCCCTGGGAGCAGCCCTGCACGGAGCCCAGAGCCCCTGCAAGACCTGCAGAGAAGGACTGTTTCTCTCCCTCTAGCCACCCTGGGCTCTGTGCGTCACATTATGTCATTTGAGGAATTAAGGAATCTGAGGGGGCAAGCAATGCTCAGGCCTCCTGGCTCAGCTGTGCTGGGAGATGGACCTGGGCCTGCCCACCTAAAGCCCAGCTGTCCCCCATTCTGCACCGCTGGGTCTGGGCCTGGACAGCTTGCAGTTGGGTTTTGCCCAAAGTGTCCATTGCTTGTTAGGTGCGAGGCCTCGGAGACAGGCACAACGAGTACTCGATTCTCCTTTCCTTTCCTGGTTGGAGGTGTCTGGGGTTTGTGAGAGGCTGGCCTTGGGGACCGATGTACAGACAGGATGGCTGGGATTTAGGCACAGCCAGGTCCCTCTGTGTGCCCTCTGTCCATGAGCCTCAGGGGTCACTGCTGCAGCGTGGCACCTGGTCCATAGCTGTGACTCCTGTGTGCCTGTTGCCTCCTGAACTAGGGACAGTGGAACAGCTCTGGGGGCACTGAGACTGGTCAGAAGTTTGCTCTGGAACAGGCCCCACACCCACTGTCCTGTCCACGACTGGTACAGCTTTGGGGACAGTGAGTTGCCCACACTGGTTCCAGGAACACCTTGGCCTGAAGGCACCAGCTGTAACAGTGACGACGGGGACGCCCTTGTCCCATGCCCCAGCCCACCTTGGTCACTATTGCAGTCAGATCTACTGACTGCAGCAACAGACACTGGTGAGGAGTCTGTCCCTGGAGCCTGTGTCCCACAGGTGACCAGTGGTCTTATCTGGACGTTTCCCAAGAATGCAAGGGCGTGTCCTGCATGCTGAAGCCCGCAAGCCTCCAAGAGCCACAACACAGGTGCTTCCCAAGGTGTGAGGAGCGTCACCTGCGAGCTCCCAGCTGACCCTGAACAGCACCCAGGGCTCCCGACCACAGCTCTGGACGCTCCTGTGCAGAGATGGTCAGCTCTTGGCCGCACGCGGTGCTCACAGAAGCAGCTGCTACCTCCTGGAACCAGGTGTCCCTGCTGTGTGGTGGCGAGCTACAGGGGCAGCTGTCTTTCCACGCTCACCAGCCACCCGTCCAGCCCGTGGCACAGCAGAAATGGAGATGTGCTGCTGTCACAGGAATACGATAAAAGAGCGTCACCTGAACACTAGACAGTCTGTGTGGTGGAAGGGAGGGCATGGACAGAAGAGCAAGCCTGGCTCAGGCCCCAGCCGACGTCCAGGCCTGTGGGATTGACCTCACCTCTGACCCCAGAGAGGACACCCGGTGGAGGAGGGCTCGTGGTGTGTGCTGGGGTGTGGGTGGGCCTTTCTGGACCTGCCGGGCTCAGCCTGCCCGGTTCTTGTCCCCTCTCTTCCCCATTTTGTCAGCGGGTGGAGGGAAGACGGGGGAGGATGGGGGAGCCCAGGAAGCCAGAGCACCTGGCCCAGCCACATGGCCAGCCAGAGGATGCAAGCAGCCCGAGAGCCACCCACCCTGAACTCAGCAGAGCCCTGGGAGATCTGGGCGCAGGTCCAGCTGGGGTCCATAGCAGTCCCCACCTCCCTGCCCTGCCCCCAGCCTCTGTTGGCCAAGGCAGGGACACGCGCACCTTAGCATGTGAGGGTGGGTCAGGACAGGCTGTGGTGGAGGCCCTGTGGGCCCCCAGGGGCCTACCTTACAGTGTGCATGACCTGTGGGCTCTGGGGACAGACAGTCTGGTGGCAGGAGGCAGAGGGAGGAGTGTGTGCTCTCCGGAGGCTGCGACTGTGCCCGGGGCCCTGGGGAAGGCCGCCTGGGACTGGAGACCCTATGCTGCCCCGAGGGTGAGTGGGCCTGAGGGGAGGCTCCGTGCCCCTGCAGTTAGGTGGGGTGAGCCCTGTGTGTTCCAGCTGAGGTGGGGGCAGTGTCACACGCAGGGGCGCCGCGGTCCCCATCCATCTCTTGATGTGTTATCTTCAACCTCAGAAGCAGCTCACGCTCACTCGCAAACCAAGCAGCGCACAGTCGTTCCCGGGACTTAAAAGGACCTGGTGAGACTGTAAATTGGAGATGAGGGAAGGAAAACTAAGGGTTGTCAGCAGATATTTTGGGTACAGGTTAGAAGAGAAAGCGGGACCCGACTGAGAGCCATGACCCCTTGCTGCCAGCCTCCGCCCAGAGGCTCAGGCAGGCTTGTCTGGGCTGCGTCGCGTCTGGCCTCTGTGTCTGGCCTCCTGTCTCAGGGCGAATGCCTGAGCAGAGGGCAGAATGGCCTCTTTAGGAACTTAGATGACCCTTGGAGGAGTGACACGCTGCCAGCAGTGTCACTGGGGCAGGCCACGGAGCCCCTCTGGGTCCCTGGAGTGTCCCAGCTGCAGAAGACTGCAGGCCCTGCACCCTGGAGGCCACATGCTGGTGTCACCTCCCCTGGGCAGCAGCAGCCTCCCGAGCCTGCCCCTCCCCTGTGCTGTCACTGCCGAGCCAAGTTCCAGATGGCCTGAGCTGGGCACAGGGTTCCCGGGGCCCGAGTGCCAGGCTGCGCCGGGTTGTGTCTGCACGGCGCTTCTGTTGGGTGTGTGGACCAGCTCTTGAGGTGTGCTGTGTCCCCGTCCCCCAACCAGGGGGCTTGTGGGACTGGCCTCACCAAGGCCTTGGCCTGCGTTTCCTGGCAGCCCTGTGGGGCGCAGCCTGGTGGACACGGCCCTGTTCTGTCTCCAAGGTGTACCACTGCCGCTCGCTGGCCCTGGTCTTCCTGGAGCTCACCGTGGTGCAGCGGTTCCACGCCTACACGCATGGCCCAGGCGTGCCGTCCTCACTGCGGGCTGTGCTGGGGCGGCTCAGCGCTCTCTACGCCCTGTGGTCGCTGAGCCGGCACACGGCTCTGCTCTATCGAGGTGAGACCGCTGTCCTGGCCGGCCTCCCGGCACAGGAGCCCCCCGGGACCCGTGCCCTGTGAACGCAGGCAGCTGTGCTGTGCCCCTGTGGCAGCACCTCCAGGCGGGCTCAGTGTAGGGGCCCAGGTGCCCCAGTGCTACATGAGGCCAGCAGATGAGGCAGAGAAATGTCAGCACCCGCTGGCCAGATGCAGCTGCCCCTGTCCACAGTCCCTGCAGAGTCAGCCTCCTGTGTGTTTCACTGATGCTTCCAGAAGTGTGCGTGTGTATGTGTGCGTGTGTGTGTGCATGTGTGTGTGTGTGTGCGTGTGTGTGTTGCAGTCTGGGACTGAAGCCAGGGCTCCATGCGTGCTGGGCAAACTGTCCACTGCTGAGCTGTGCCCACCCCTCTTACCTGTTACTCTGAGCAGAGTCTCGCTGGGTGGCAGTGCTCAGCCTCTGGAGTCCTTGGGGTAGCAGGTGCACCACCGTGCCTGGCTCAGGAGGCCACTGTCACCAGGAAGTGGGCTGGGTTCCAGAGAGCAGAGCCAGCCCTGTGGGCCACAGGCAGACACAGGACTGGGCTGCTGGGACAACACCGCCAGGAGTTCCCAGTCTAGAGATCTTGGGTGGCTTCTTGGAGGAGGTGGTGCCCCAGCTGATCTGGAAGCCTGGCAAAGCCGGGGAGCCAGGGTTCTCCCGGGGAGCCTTTTCTGATGCTCTCTCCTAGTCACCCCATGAGCCCTCCCTGTGCTGGGGCTGTGTCTGGGCTTGTGGGCAGTGAGGTCCCCCCACCACCAAGACCAGCTTTGGGCCCCTGGGGTGGTGGCGTTGCCCCATGGAGGCCCAGGTCAGCAGAGTGGCCGGCAGAGGAGGAGCTGGGCAGGACAGCGCCCAGCGCTGTCTGAGGAGGCTGCGTGGCCAGACTCCATTCTCTAGAGGAAACCCCTCCAGAAAGCGAATCCTTGAGCCAACACCTTCTCAAACGCACAGGCCCTGCCCCTGGACCTGTTAGGTCTCCGGAGGAGCTAAGGGGCTGGAGGTGGCCTTCCCTCGGGTTGATTCTCCCACCCCGGTGGCTCCAGAGGCCCACGGACCCTGCATGCCACAGCTCCATGGCCCTCCTGGTCCCTCTGTGGTCCTGGGTACCCGGCTGCCACACACCTCTTCTGGCCTCCTTCAGCCTCGAAGGCCCCGCCTGGGTTCCTTCTTCAGAAGCACCAGCCCAGCCTCCCGCCCTGGCCGGTGGAGCCCAGGCCCTCAGAGCGCGTGTCTCACTGCCTCTCCTCCGGCCAGGCCAGTTTCCTTGTCCCCAGTGCCTGGCCCTTGACTTGCCTATCACATGCTCAGAGGAGTGGATCCAGGCAGGGACAAGGTCTGAGTGCCGCAGTCCTTCCCGGATCACGGCTGCTGGGCAGCTCCACCCAAGCAGGTTCCCTGAGGCCTGTCCAGGGCCTCCTGGGCGCACTGCTGCGGGGGCGGGGGGCCACGGCCCAGCCCTGCTGTGACAAAGGCTGTGCTTGCAGGTGGATACTTCTCTGATGAGCACGCAGGGACACAGATGGAGAACGCCATCCTGGACCTGTGCACACAGGTGAGTGGCCGTCTGTGACCCCTGTGTGTAGTTGCCAGGATGCGTGACGTCTCCGTCTGCATGCTGCGGGGTGGCCTGCATGTCAGCGCACACCCATGTCACGCGCTGTGCTACGTGGTCAGGACCCTAAAGTTGCTTCCCACCTGGCAGTGTGGCTAGGACAGTTGATCCCAGTTATTCAAAGGAAAAATGTCATGCTTCCAGGAAAACTCCGGGGTCTCCGCAGATAGGATTCTTTTGTGGCCTTGAAGAGCAATCTGAGACAGGACAGGGCCCTGCGCCCTGCTGGCCTCGCTGGAGCCCGTGGCCTCTGCAGTCCTGTGACTCCTGCCCCATTGCTCTGGGTCAGGCAGGCAGCAGTCACCAGGTCCTCCGAGACCAAGGCGAGCCTCTGGGGACAGCTCTGGTTAGCAGGCTGCACTGGGGTCTCTGCCCGCATCCCCACCTTGCGGGGAAAGACAAGCCCGGAGTCCTGAGTGAACAGCAGCACGGCGGGGTGTCCAGACACAGTGGTGACCGGGCCCTGAGTCAGAGCGGCCTGTGCCCGCCTGGGTCCCAGGGCCTGGCTGCTGACTCGGCGTGGCCCTGAGAGTTCGGGTGGTTGTCAGTGTGGGGACCGTGTTTTCCAACAGCTGAAAGATGACGCGGTTGCCCTGGTGGACGTGATCGCTCCTCCTGACTTTGTTCTGGACTCACCGATCGCCAGGGCTGACGGCGAGGTAAGGACCCCCTCATCTGGGTGGGACGTGGGCTGTCCCAGGGGCTGGCGGGCGGGAGTCTCTGTGGCACTGCGGAGCCTCTTGGGACCTCGTCACACTTCAGGGAGCCTCCAGGTAGGTGTCGGGTGCTCTCACTGGCTGCTGGCCATGCCGTCCCGGCCTGCTCTTCCTCCCTCCGAGGGACGGAGCGGCTGCCCCGTCACCCAGGCCCAGGAGTGGCAGTCGGCCCGGCCTCCCTGCTCTCCCCGCTGCTGCCCCTGACCTTGGCCTGGCTCAGGGCTGGCTCCCGCTGCCTCTGAGTTCCAGTCGCAGGGGTGGCACTGCAGACATCATGAAGGACCATCCCTGGCCACTGCCCCGGTCCCCTCCTGGTCAGCATGTCACCACCCCAGCTCAGGCCCCCAGCTCTCGGTGACTGTCCACAGCCCTGGGGCTGCTCTCCCCTCCCCGCCCACCTGGGCTCCCGTGGCCTCTGCCAGGCCCCGTCATTCCTGCCTCTGAGCTCCACAGAGGTTTCTTTAGAAGCAGGTGGGTCAGCCTGCAGGCGATGGAGCCCCCCAGCACCCCACCCCCAGATCCCCCCGCCACCACCCTGCAGCCCTGCTCCCAGGTGCTGCTCCTGCCCTTGACCCAGCTCACCATCCTCCCACACTCTCCTAATGTGCTCCCCCTCCCGGCCCAGGCCTGGGCACCTGCTCCCTGGAGCGCCCTGTTCACTCGCCTAAGCCGGGCACTGCCGTCCCTCGCAGAAGCCTTCGCTGGCTCCCCCAGGAGCGTCCCCCACCCACTCCACTGCCCTGTGACCCTGGCAGGGCTCATCATTGCGCCTAAGGCATCTCCCTGTGTGACTCTTGCTCAGTGAGTGGCAGTGTCACACAGGTGACACTCACAGGTCCACCTGTCCTCTCCCAGAATTCGATACCCAGGGCCTCTCAGCCCCTTGAACCACGGGGACCTGGCATTGCAGTGTTTCCTCTCGTGTCTGAGGTCTGCTGCTGCGGCTGTGGGGGCATGTGTCACCCAGCCCAGGCCCCCGGGGTCCCCCAGAGGGACCTGCCAACCTGGGCTCTGCCTAAATGGAGACTGGGCAGGGAACATCAGAATCAACACTTCATAGCCGTGACGGACTTGTCCAGGGAAGGGCCAGTGCCGGCCTCACAGTCCAGGCCACTCCTGGGTTGGGGTGGGCACACCACAAGGCAGAGCTGGCCCGGGTGGGCAGCACAGAGGACCCGAGTGCCTCAGACCAGGAGGGACAGGGCAGTCATCCAAGGCCCACCGTCCTCCAGCAAGGCTCTGCCTCTCACCCTCCCTGGCCCACACTGTGTCCCCCTGTCCACTTTGCTGATGGGACACAAGTCCAGAGAAGCCCTGTGGTTGCCCAGGGTTGCCCAGTCAGCATGCCCAGCCAGGGTCCAGGTGGAGAGGTGGGTCCTGGTGCTTATGAGGAAGAGGGGAGGGGACCTTGGGTCCCAGTGGAGCCTGAGGAGGGGGGCTTTCCCTCCCCTGGGGGCTGACAGGCAGACAGGCAGCGGGGCCTGCCGTGGAAGGTCCTGTGGCTGGCGGAGAACCCCACACGCAGCCTGTGCAGCAGGGAGGGTGGCCCTGGCTCCTGCGTCTGAGCAGTTGCCTTGCTCGTGGGCGGGAGGTGCGAGAGGAAGGAGCCTCGTGTCCCCAGGGTGGAGAGGGCCCTCTGGCTCCAGGAGCCAGAGCCTGCCAGAGGTGTCACCTCATGGGGTGGCCTGGACTGCACCTTTCTTCCAGCTACTAGGAGCCAAGCTTTAACAGGTACGGCCAGGTAGGAGTTCAGTGAGCAAACCCCTGAGAAGATCGAAGGCCCAAATGAGCGCATGCTTCCCACGTGAGAGCTGCTGGGGTGTGTGCCCAGGAGAAGCAGTGGCCTGTCTGGATGGCCACTCGCGGTGCTGGAGCTGACAGGTGTGCCGCAGGCACAGGCAAGGGGCCATCCTCAGGTGAGGGTGGCCGCCATCAGTCAGGGCAGAAGGGCCCGTTTCCTTAGGCCAGGTCCTTTGGAGTCACAGGCCCCTCTGCCCTTGGTGGCTGACCTCTGTCTCCAGCGGGTGGAGGACCAGGCCCCAGCCAGGCTGGTTCAGGACCGTCCTCCCAGGTTCCCACAAGGCGATGCGAGCAGCAGGCAGTCCAGCACAGGATCCCGAGGGGGCTCTGGCTGCACCAGGGCCCGTGGGCCACATGGGCCCAGGCACCCCTCTGGCCGGGCCTGCTCTCCAGCACTTCTGGCCTGCTCGGCTGGTGGTGCAAGGGCACCAGAGGACATTCTCAGGGCGGACTGAAGGTGTGGGCTGCACAGGTAGCGCCCACCTCTGCAGCAAGCCCAGGGAGCAGCCCGGGGCCTGCCGTCATAGTTCACAACTGAATTGTCCCAATTGTTTTCCACTTTTGAAAAAGGGTGTTTATACATTAAGCTTAAAACACCCCAACACTTTCCGAGAAGTGACTGCAGAGGATCCCTGCCCTCGGCACGGCCTTCCCGGGACCCACTGAGCCCTTTCTTCCCCGTACCTTGTGTTTCCTGCAGCTCTATAAAAACCTCTGGAATGCCATCCTGCAGGAGCGCGGGGTGCTGGAGCGCCCGTCCTGGTGGTCAGAGTTCTCTGGGAACAAGCCCGTGGTGGGCAGCCTCCGGGCCAAGCTGTAGCCGCGCTGGCTGCAGTGCCCCATGTAGCTGAGCCAGTCAAGCCCAGCAGGACATGGCCACCAAGCCGGCTTCGCAGACGCCCAGATGGCCCCTTCTCCAAGTTCCAGTGCCTCACCGTGCCCAGCGCTGATGTCCCTGCACCCGGGTTGAGCAGCATTGCCCTGGGGGACTGTCTGGGGTCCCGAGCTGCTGTGTGGAAAGGGACCTCGCATGGTCACTGGAGTCCACACCTCCTTCCTGGGCTCAGGTCCCTGACTCAGAGTGGCCACTCACTGTCCAGGCCTTCTGACCCCCGTGGGCATCACAAGCCTCAGCTTCTCCCAGGACTCCCTGGCTTTTCGGCGCCAGCTGGGTGGCCACGTGACTCTGCCCTACCTCCTTAGCTCATACCACAGGCCCTCTGCACGACTCGGCGTGAGGCCTCAGGGGAGAACCGTGGGTCACTGCTCTTGGTGCATCTGGAAGTTTCCACTGAGGACATTTCCCAAAGCTGCAGAGCACAGGGGTGTGAGCGCGGGCGGCATCGTGGCCCACTGTGGGTGGGCGGTGCCCAGGGCTTCCTGCTGAGCGTTCCTCACGGACCCTTCCGTATACGAGAGGCGTCCCCACAACCTGGCCACAGTTAAATGAGCGCTTCATGCTCTCTCAGGGTGTGGTCCACTGTGCCCATCTCCTCCTCCCCTCAGAGAAAATGGGAGGAAGATCCCAGACCCTCAGCAGCCTGGAGGGTCTGCTCTGAGCGCAGACGCATGGTAACCACGGTGCTGCCGGTGCCCCGCCAGTCACACCTCACATGGCCTGCCCAGGCTCAGAGGCACGGTCCCCTGCTCAGCCATCCTGCCTGGGCTCCCAGCCAAGAAGTGGGTGGGCCTGGGGCCTGGCAGCCAAGGCCACTCCATCTCTGCCTGGTGCCCCTCGTTGGACACCGTAGCTGTGCATTCACTGATGGGGCTTCTCTGCCCAGATCCATGGCCTTTCCCCACCGTGAGGAGCAGGCCCTGAGTCCTCCTGTCCCCCTGCCTGAGTGGGAGTCCCGGTGCCCTCCCGCCTTAGCACATCCAGGCCCAGCCCTCCCTGTCCAGCAAGAGAGCCCGCCTTACCTGGGCACCTGGGAGATCCTTGTGCTTTGCCTTTTCTTTTTTACCTTCAATCAGGCGGGACCTGGGTTTACCGCCTGTCCTTGGGTTGGAAGCCACTGTCCTTTCATCAACAGGACATGGAAGTTGTCAAGATCAGGAGAATGCTGCATCTGGTACTCACTCAGGAAGGCTCTCTGCGTGTGCCGCCAGGTCCCTGCGTGTCCCTGTTCTCACGTGCGGCTGTGAGAAGCTCCCAGAGCAGGGGTGGCTCACGGTCCAGGGGGTTTGACCGACCCTCAGTACGCAGGTGTCTTCTGCCCCCGCAGAGGGTCCCTTCCACAGACATGACGCCCACCCACAGGCCCGCTCGGGCCACCTGCCGGCTCCACCCCAGTCCTGTGGGCACACCGGACCTGAGGGCAAGGGGGCAGGGTTAAGGGCAGAGGTGGTGTTATGGAGTCAGCTTGTAAGTAGAGATCATTTAAAAGATAAAACATTTTGAAAGCAGCAGTAAAAATTTGAATAATTGGAATAAAACGTTTAATCTTAATCTCTGCCTTCTCACACTCCTTTTCTGCTGATGAACCGGGCATGTGGTCATCAGGTTCTATTTTGAAAATGTAGAATCCTTCCAAAAAGAAAATATCAGCCCCACGCTCAGAAGCAGCACCTGGTGTCTCAGGTGTTTAGTGGTGACAGTCGCCTGGACTGCCCAGGTTGCCGTCCCCACCGGAGGGCCTCCCTGGCAGGTGAAGTGTTAGTGGTCCTGTCCCCAGCGCCTTTGTCCCTACACGAAGGCGGCTTTTCCATGGGAACAGGGGCACACCCTTGGTGGGCGGCAGCAAACCTCCAGGAGACACGGGTTAGACGCTTCCCCTCTGCAGGCTGTGGTGGCCACGGGTGCACCTGTGTCTGCACGTGGGCAGCTCCCCACTCCCACGGGGGAGACCGGGCAGTGAGAGCCAGGGCCCACTGCACAGCCGCTGGGCATCATTTTGCTGTCACAGGGGCACACAGCCTGGAGCCTGGCACAGGTGTCCTGGGGGCCAGGAGCCCGGAGCCCGTGTCCTGTAGGACTTGGTGAGTTGTCCCAGCAGTGGCCTTGCCGTTCCTCGTGTCCAGTACCGCGCTCCCGTGTGGCGCTCCCATGCTGCTCTGCTTCCCTTTGCGCCTGCCGAGGCGGCAGCCTGTGCTGCTGGGATGACGTCTGCTCTTATTCTTTGCCCGATGGAGCACTTAGTTTTCAGGTTTTTACTTGTAAGGAGTTTTACATAGTAAGTGACTAAAGCGTTGACATATCCATTACCAAGGATTTTTCCTGACTTGTCACTTGCCTTCTAATTGCATTCATTTTCCCCTTTTGATGTAACATTGTAAAACTTAAAATTTTAAATCAGAAACAAACATCCAAATTTAAAAGCCAAGAATCATTTGTGCCATTGAGGTCATCCTTGGAAATTCTCTCACACCAAAGGTATTTCCATTTTTATCTGTTTTCCTTTGAGTACATTTCAGTGTTCATTGACTGGAAGTTTATTTTCAGGTGTGTTGTGAGGTAAGGGTCCAACATGATTAGCCCAATGGCGCAAGGCATGGATCCAACATGGTCGGCCCGTTGGTGTGAGGTAGGGATGCAACACGGTTGGCCCATTGGTGTGAGGTAGGGATGCACATGGTCGGCCCATTGGTGTGAGGTAGAGATCCAACATGGTCGGCCCGTCGGTGTGAGGTAGGGATCCAACGTGGTCGGCCTGTTGGTGTGAGGTAGGGATCCAACATCGTCGGCCTGTTGGTGTGAGGTAGGGATCTATTGTGGTTAGCCCATTGAACATGCGCTGGCCTGATGCTATCTGTTTGAATGCAGACTCACATATGTTCCTGTTTCTATTTCTGTAGTTTTTGGCTATCGTTTCCCATGTCAGGTTCTGTAGTTTTCATGATTCTAGTTTTCATCCTTCTAATACCTGTGGAAAAGAATAAAGTTTTTTTTTTGGGGGGTCAAAAATGTTCTAGGTATATAAGCTTTGGTATTATTTCAAGCCTGGGCCTTCCTCCCAGCCCCAAATTTAAAAAAAAAAAAAAAAAAACCAGTTATTTGGAATTTGAAGCTTTTGTTAACCTGTAGATGAACACCAGGAGAATCTATAAGAAGTAGTCTTTCCATCTAAGATTCTTTCTTCTTGTTGTTTAAATAAAAAGCTATCTGGCTTTTGTACATTTTGGTTACCTTATTAAAACCTTATTTAATTATTACAGTCTTTCATTGATTCATTTTGACTTTTCTTTGACCTCGTTGGCAAATAATGATGGGGTTGCCCTTACCTTTCCAAAACTCTCACCACTGAGCTTTCCTGCCAAATGTGTCTCCCAACCCTGCAGGGACCATACCCACCTGGCCACGTGGAGCCACTGCCTGGCTCCCAGAGTCGAGGAGGGTTGTGTTAGTCAGTCAGTGGTCACGTTAGTGTTATCCACATGGAAAGTGGACTAGGGCAGAGGACCTGGCAAGGCGCCCTCTCACCTGTGGTGGGCACAGGCCTGTGGGGACTGCTGAGGGCGATGCCTCAGGATGAGAGCTCCCACTGGGTGTAAGGGGGCAAGACCCTGCGGAGCGTGGGCGTCTGGGAAGCACAGTGGGCAACACCTGGAAACCAGGGAAGGGGGGAGACCCGTACGAGAGCCCTGGGCACCTTGGGTTGAGGTCTGCACTGCCGTTGTCACCATGGTTCTTAGTGGCAGTGAGCTGGGGGTCCTGTTTTCCATCATGGGTTGTGTGAGTGACACGGAGCAGCTGTTGGGGTCATCACAAGCTCTGATCATTTCTTCCCATTTTTTTGAGGGGGGGTGGTTCTGGGGATTGAACTCAGGGGCACCCTAACCCATCCCCAGCCCTATTATGTGTTTTATTTAGAGACAGGGTCTCACTGAGTTGCTGAGGCTGGCTTTGAACTCGAGATCCTCCTGCCTCAGCCTCCCCAGCCCCTGGGATGACAGGCGTGGCCACCACATCCAGCCCCACTTTCATTTTTTATCTCTGCAACAATCAGGGTGGCTCTGGCTCTCAGGCTGCCCACCGGCAGTGAGTGAGCGTTGATCAGTATTTACTGAGCACCTAACCATGGCTCTGTCCTTGTCACCAGAGGGCTTCCTTCTCTTGGACCTGCTTCTTGGGGTCATTTGGCTAGTGCCCAGACTTCATGTGTGATACGTCTCACCAGGTGGTGGCCCCCCAGAAAAACATCGCAGCCCAGGTCACTGTGGGTCAGTTGGTCCTGGTTCCTCCTGTCCAGCTGTGGACTCATGAGTCTCATGTCCACTCCCATGCCCTGCTTCGTCCTAACAGATCCCAGTTCTGTCCAGGTTCTTCCCGACAGACGCAGCCCACGAGCCTGGGAAGCTGCCCCCGGCAGCTCCACAGTGGGCCTGTCTTGGCTTGGGCTTCTCGGCTCATTTCATTCCCCTGGCCCAGTCCCTGAGCTCAGTGACAGGCCAACCCCAAGGACGCTGCTGGGGTCCTAGGGACTGACTTGGGGTGCTG
Source organism: Urocitellus parryii (assembly GCF_045843805.1). Taxonomy (NCBI): domain Eukaryota; kingdom Metazoa; phylum Chordata; class Mammalia; order Rodentia; family Sciuridae; genus Urocitellus; species Urocitellus parryii. The sequence goes on along the minus strand of NC_135540.1, from coordinate 142,124,492 downwards.
GGACACAAGTGCCTCTTGCTTTTCTGCTCTGTATGGTGGCTGCTGAGGAGCTCCTGCTGCTGCTGAGATGGAGCAGCCTGTGGGGTGGCAGAGATGCCATGGGTGGCACAGAGCAGGGGGCACAGCACAGCTGCAGGCAGTAGATGCAGGAGGACAGGTGCCCAGACAGCCTCAGCTGACCAGCTGTTCCTCCTCCGGCTGCCGGCAGTTCCCAGGAGGAATGAGCAGAGGCGTGGTGAGGAGAACTCTGCATCCTGTGCGGAGGAGGTGTCCAGCAGGACCCTGCTCTGCTGTCCAGAACCCGGCTGTGCTGTCCAGAAGAACCCTCCCCGCCACCGCCCAGCAGGATATTTTGCAATGCCTGAGCGCAGCGAGCCAGCCACACTCAGGGGATGAGGTCAAAGCAGGAGTCTCTGGGTCCCTCTGGTCCACATGGGCCACGCAGTGAGACTCACCCCCTGTGCTGCTTCTCCAGCCTGGGGCTGCCCCAGGGACCTGTGTTTCTGCAGGCTCTTGCTGCCTCTGTGAGGGGAGAAGTTCCCAGGAGGTGGTGTGACACGTGTCTCCTGCACGAGAACTGGGTGCTTTGCAGCAAGCCACCTTCCAGGCCGCTGAGCCCCACCTGCGCCCCAGCTGCTCGGGTGGACGAGCTGAGCCTGGCTGACTCCACACATGGAGCCCCAAGGTCAGAGGTGGCCACCATGGGGGACTGCTCAGCCCCATGGGCGCCCCCGGCAACACTGGCTGGGCAGCTCCTGTGTCATCACATGGAGACTCCACTGTCCATGGGGATGGCCAGACGTCACAGCCTCTAGGGGCACCTGAGTCACTCAGTGCTGCCCAGTGACCCCAGGGCAGGCTCTGGTTTGCTCCTGATTCTGCTCTGTGGCCTCTTCCTGGAAACATCCAGGGCATTATCTGTGGGCTCTGGGCTTGGGTCTTAAGTCCAAGAGTTTGATGTGGCTCCCTGTGAGAATCCAGCGTTCCATTCTGTTCCAAGGCTTCCAGGAATGCTCCACCGCCCTGTCCCCAGCCAGTGGAAGGCTGACCTCAGCGGGTTCCATCCCACAGTCTACCCTGCCATGCTGGGAAAGTGACTCAGCACACAGGGCTCAGAGGAGGCTGTTCCAGCTGTGCGGTGGCCAGCAGGAGGTCAGGGGAGCGCTTTGAAGGGAGGCCTCCTGCCTGAGGGTGTTCCATTCACACACTTGGTTGTGAGACTGAGAGCTTGGCTCATTCCCAGGCTCCGTCTTCCGCCTTTGCACGGAGCTCAGTGAAGTTGGCTGGGCCTCGTGGTTGGTGCTAGAGGCCCATTCGGATGCTCCCAAGGACCCGCCGCGTCTGTTTGCACGGATAGTCTTACACGGGCAGGGCTCTTGGTGGGAGAACGAATCCCCAGGCTGGCTGTTCATGCTTCCGCCCTTCTACAGGAATCCAGTTTGCAGAAATTCTTAACATCTCTCTCTTTTTTTTAAAAAAAAATAATTGATTTACTTATTTTTTATTCTAACTTGTTATACATGACAGCAGAATGCATTACAATTCATATTGCACGTATAGAGCTCAATTTTTCATATCTCTGGTTGTACACAGAGTATATCCACACCGTTTATGTCTTCGTACATGTACTTAGGGTAGTGATGTCCATCTCATTCCACCATCTTTTTTACCCCCATGCCCTCTCCCTTCCCCTCCCACCCAGAGTTCGCCTAATCTTCCCATGCTCCCCATCCCAACCCCACTATGGATCAGCCTCCTTATACTAGGGAAAACATTCCGCATTGGTTTTTTGGGATTGGCTACTTCACTTAGCATTATCTTCTCCAACTCCATCCATTTACCTGCAAATGCCATGATTTTATTCTCTTTTATTGCTGAGTAATATTCCATTGTGTATATATACCACATTCTCTTTATCCATTCATCTATTGAAGGGCATCTAGGTTGGTTCCACAGTTTAGCTATTGTGAATTGTGCTGCAATAAACATTGATGTGGCTGTGTCCCTGTAGTATGCTGTTTTTAAGTCCTTTGGGTATAGACCAAGGAGAGGGATAGCTGGGTCAAATGGTGGTTCCATTCCCAGCTTTCCAGGGAATCTCCATACTGCTTTCCATATTGGCTGTATTATTTTGCAGTCCTACCAGCAGTGTTTGAGTGTACCCTTTTCCCCACATCCTCGTCAACACTTGTTGTTTGCGTTCTTAATAGCTGCCATTCTGACTGGAACGAGATGAAATCTTAGTTTTGATTTGCATTTCTCTAATTGCTAGAGATGTTAAACATTTTTATATATATTTGTTGATTGCTTGAATATCCTCTTCTGAGAAGTGTCTGTTCACATCCTTGGCCCATTTATTAAAGTGGGTTATTTGGTTTTTTGGTGTTTAGCTTTTTGAGTTCTTTATATACCCTAGAGATTAGTGCTCTATCTGATGTGTGAATGGTGAACATTTTCTCCCAAGACATAGGCTTTCTGTTCACCTCACAGATTGTTTCTTTTGCCGAGAAGAAGCTTTTTAGTTTCATGCCATTTATTGATTCTTGATTTCAATTCTTGTGCTATAGGATTCTTGTTAAGAAAGTTGGAACCTGATCCGACATGATGGAGATTTAGACCTACTTTTTCTTCTAATAGACGCAGTGTTTAATTCCTAGTTCCTGATCCACTTTGAGTTGAGCTTTGTGCATGGTGAGAGATAGGGGTTTAGTTTCATTTTGTTGCATATGGATTTCCAGTTCTCCCAGCACCATTCATTGAAGAGGCTATCTTTTCTCCAGTGTATGTTTTTGGTGCCTTTGTCTAATATAACTGTAACTATGTGGGTTAGACTCTGTGTCCTCTATTCTGTACCATGGGTCTACAGGTCTGTTTTGGTGCCAATACCATGCTGTTTTTGTTACTATTGTTCTGTAGTATAGTTTAAGGTCTGGTATAGTGATGCCACCTACTTCACGCTTCCTGCTAAGGATTACTTTGGCGATTCTGGGTCTTTTATTTTTCCAGATGAATTTCATGACTGCTTTTTCTATTTCTATGAGGGATGTTATTGGGATTTTGATTGGAATTGCATGAAATCTGTGTAGTCCTTTTGGTAGTATGAGCATTTTGACAATATTAATTCTGTCTATCCAAGAACAAGGGAGATCTTTCCATCTTCTAAGGTCTTCTTTAATTTCTTTCTTTAGTGTTTTTTAGTTTTCATTGTAGAGGTCTTTCACCTCTTTTGTTGATTCCCAAGTATTTTTTTTTTTTTTTGAGGCTATTGTGAATGGGGTAGTTTTCCTCGTTTCCCTTTCTGGGGATTTGTCACTGATATACAGAAATGCCTTTCATTTATGGGTGTTGATTTTGTATGATACTACTTTGCTGAATTCATTTACTAGTTCTAGGAGTTTTCTGGTGGAATATTTTGGGTTTTATAGGTATAGAATCTTACTATTGGCAAATAGTGCTAATTTGAGTTCTTCTTTTCCTATCCGTATCCCTTTAATTTCTTTTGTCTGTCTAATTGCTCTGGCCAGTGTTTCAAGAACTGTGTTAGATAGAAGTGGTTTCAGAGGGTGTCCCTGTCTTTTTCCAGTTTTTAGAGGGAATGCCTTCAACTTTTCTCCATTTAGAATGATGTTGGTCTGCCGGAGGCAGGTCGTCCGTGGGTAGCTGGTGTCTCCGCCCTCAGGAGGGTGGGGTTGCCAGGTGTGAGGGCTGGCCTTGGGTGCTGGGCACCCTGGAAGTGGGGTGAGGCACCCCACGGTCCTGTTGGGAAACTGCACCCCAAGGATCTCCTTTGGGGTCTGCTTCTGTGACGTGGGCACTGGCTTATCTCTGCTCTGGCCTGGGGACCTCCCAGTCCCTGCCTCTGCGTGAGCCCCCTCACCTGCTCCTTCCTACTTCCTGATCAGGAGCCTTTCTCTCAGGGGTCCCGTGAGTGGCCCTCTGGAGGCTGCGCACCTGTCGGGAGGCTGTTCTGAATTGGGCTCTGCCTCTGGGGACTGGGGGGAATTTGGAAACTCTGGGTACCTGGCTGTCCGGTGTCCAAACTGGTGGTTCCCTGACTGAAGGTGGTGATGGAGGTGACCCTGATGGAGGCCGCTGCCTTCAGCCCTGGGGAGCCGGGTGGCGGGGGCAGGCGATGGCGTGTGCGAAGCGTTCAGAGAGGAGCTGGGCTGTGGCTGTCTTCAGAGACTGCGCTGTCCCCAGGTGCAGGCAGGCTACCATGCGTAGGGGCCTCTGGCAGAGCTGCCGAGCCCCAAGATGGAGGCGACGGGGGAGCCCCACGTTGTAGACAGGCGTGGCGGGGTGGCATTCGGCTAGTGCCTTGATAAGTTGCTGAGGCTGGCTTTGAGCTCGCCATCCTCCTGCCTCGGCCTCCAGAGCCGCTGGGATGACCGTGCCCCCAGCACTTCAGGGGGAGTTTGACGACCCCCGCTCAGAGGGCCTCCCTCAGCAAGGGTCTCCTTTAAAGTCATAGAACCAACAGTGCATCGTGTAAAGGCTGAACTCAGGAAGGGAAGCACCCTAGCCCTGCAGCTCACCCTGACCAAGGGCTCCCTGTGGGTGCTCCATTCCAGAACGTTCCCCGGGGCCTTTTCTGAGCATAGTTCTACTCCCACTCCTGCAGACTCCCCCGCATTCTTCCACTAAGACCCAATTTGGAGTCTTTTCCCGGCACCGCACGTGGGGCTCATCCCAACTTCTTGAAGGAAGGCTCCATGTCCCGCGAGGGGAGCTCCTCGGCCGACACCCTCACTCTCCAGCCCTCAGCAGGACAAGCTGCCAGCGAGGGAGGACAAGCCCCTGTGGCGAGACTTTCCTACGCACTGGGACCAAGTCCTTCCCACGCTGCTGGACCAGGGCACCGCAGGAGCCGGGGCTGGTACTTCAGGAAGCCTCGAAGGGACCGGCGCCAGGTCCCACCACCAGGTCCCACCACCAGCCGGGCGAGGACCACCAGGAGGTCGCAGTTTGGTGCTTCCTGGCTGGACGCTCCCCCAGGAACTGGGCTGAAGGAGCCTCTGTCCTCCCCTCTCCCGCGTCTCCTGACCAGGGCCACAGGGACGGGCTGCCTGCCGGCCATCAGGAGGCAGGGTGACACGGAGAGGGCGGGGCAGGCTCCAGGAGACTTGGGTTCAGGTTTTCCCCAGAGCAGACGAGATCAGTCAGGCCAAAGGACCCTGGCCTGTCCCTTCCCTTCCCTGCGTGGCCTGGGCACATCCTTAGGATTCCAGTCTGACACCAGGGCCATCCTTGGCCCTGACCTGGTCCCCACGAGGCTGCTCCACAGGCCCACTGAGCCAGTGGCCCAGAGCCCGTGGGCAGGCCACAGCCTGTGGCCGGCAGTGCCCAGCGCGCTCAGGGGCTGGTGTGCCCATGTGCTCAGGGACAGGCAGGGGCTCTGCAGACCGACTTCTGAGCCCTTCCTCCCTGGTCCCCTCTCCTCCCTGCCCGGCACTAGACACTGCAGGCCACCCACAGTCCAGCCACTCTGGGCCCCCCCTCCCCCCGCTCCTGTAGACTGGCCTCGTCTTCTGTCCTGAGCCACAGTGCAGACCCTCTTGCAGGCCTCGCCTCAGCTGGGCCATGTAGGGCCTGGCATCCTGCCCCAGGACCAGAGCGTCCTTCTTCCCGCCCGGCCTGCCCTGGCCCTGCCCTGGCCCTGCCCTGGCCCTGCCCTGGCCCTGAGCACCAGAGGCACTCAGTATCCTGTGCTTGGTGCCCACCTGGAAGCCTGTCCTGCCATCGTCCCTGCCCTCTCCCACTGCCTCTTGTCCCCTGTGTCCACCCAGCCTGGAGGAGAGCAGCCCTTCACGTTGGCAAAGAGCCAGGACCCAGGCAGTAGGCAAGCAGCGGAGCCTCTTCTGTGAAAGGGGTGACCCCTGGGGACTGGAGGAGACAAGGCCACGCTTTCCTCAGAGGCTCAGGGGCAGTGGCTCCTGCCACCACTGCTGGGTGAGGATCAGAGCGAGGCAGAGGGGTGCAGGGGGCCTGGGAGCCTGCGACGGCCCACTCCTGGCAGAAGCTCAGGCGGGTCCGTGGGTCTGAGGTCCCCTGCCTGCAGGGAGGCTGGGTTGGTGCTGGCCTTGTGCTGGCCTGTCTGCGCCTTGGAGGCAGGGCTGTCCTCAGCACAGTCAGCGTGCTGTGCCCCCTGGATGAGGTGGCACGACAGCTGTGCGTGGGGTCCCGTGGCCAGGCCTCCAGCTAGGGTGCTTTGGGGCTCAGCCCTGAGTGCCTGAGCTGGACCTTGATGTCGGTCTCTCCAGACACCATCTCTACTCCTCACAGCTGTGCTTCCTTAGGGTGCACACACACACACATGCACACACACACAGACACACAGAGACACACACACACGGGCACACACACACACACATGCACACACACAGAGACACACACACACGGGCACACACACACACATGTGCGCACACACAGACAGACACAGAGACACACACACACACACGGGCACACACAGACACACATACAGACACACAGACACCCAGACAGATACAGACACACACATGTACACACACACACACGTGCACACACACAGACACACAGACACAGACACACAGAGACACACACACAGACACACAGACACACAGACAGACACAGACACACAGACAGACAGACAGAGACACACAGAGACAGACACACATAAGCACACAGACACACACACCGAAAGACAGACACAGACACACACACACACACACAGACTCACACCGACACACCCACACAGACACACAGAGACACACACACAGAAACACACAGACACACAGAGACACATGCACACAAAGACACATGCACACACACACAGGCACACACAGACACATGCACACACACAAACACACACACAGACAGACACACACGCAGACACACAGACACACACACACACAGGAACCCAAACCAAACAGAACAGAGCAGGACGTGGAGCTCACCCGGCCCCCTGCAGGCTGCCTGGCCACTGTCTGGTACAGGACCCACCCACAGTCCCTCTGGGTGACCTCTCTGGGAAGGGTCAGCAGTGTGCCCCCAGAATCCCCTGGGCTGCCTGGACACGCGTGTCTCCCAGGCCCCTGCCTCACTCTGGGGGCTGCTCCAGGACAGGACACAGCAGGAGGGAGGCACAGCCCTGAGGCCACGGAGGTCACCTTCCAGGGCCTAAAAATAAAAGCAGAAGAGGGCGGAGCCAGAGAAGAGCCCGCCCAGGGCAGCAGGTGTGGTGAGGAGCCCTAGGTCTTCTGGAGGTGGGACCCTCAGGACCTGCCAAAGGAGGGGGGCAGGAGTGACGAGTGGCCCAGACTGCTCAGCCTGCGCCATCGGGAGGACGGGCCACAGTCCCCAGGAGACCGCCACGCAGAGCCGCTGCCCCTCCCGCAGGGGAGAGTCCCCGGGGTGTCTGGGGAGCCAGGCCGGAGGCCCAGGAAGCCTGCCCTCCACATCCGGCCCTTGCTGCCCGCCTCCCGACAGCTCCCTGGCCCTGCCTGGGACCTCCTGGCGCAGTGCTCCCCAGGTCCCTGCTGGGCGCCCTGGCCACTTTGGCTCTTGCCTGAGGCTTCTTGAGCTAGGGCCCAGGTCACTGTCTTCTGGCCTCCTCAGTCGGCATCCTTGGCCCTGGGGACACTGCCTGTGGGCATCTGCAGGCAGGTCTCAGGGTGCACCCCTTAGGGCCGAACCCCACATCTCATGAGCACTTCTTGCCGGGTGCTTTCCAGAGATGAAAGACCCTCTGAGCGGCACAGGAGAGGTGGCTCTCCAAGGTGTGGCCCGGGGGCAGCTCTGGGTGCCACAGGGCCTGCCTTCTCCCTCCTCCCCACTGCCCGGGAGCCTGGTCCCCCAGGGACCTAGTCACCACCAGCTCCTCATCTGGACTTCTGGCCTCCTCTCTCCCTGCCCGGGCCTTTCACCCCCTCCCCTTTCCCAGATGGCCTCAGCCCAGGGGGCCCCTCCTCCTTGAGCACCCTCCTGGCTGGCCCCCACCCTTGGCCTTCTTCCCTTGAGCTGAACTTGGCCTGCGCGTCCTGTTCTCTAATATCCGTTTAACCAGCACCCTCAGTGGGAGACCTGGGCCGGGTCCACTGTAAGTACTTCACCGGGCCTGACCTTCTCCTCCGTACACCCGCTGAGGTTCTCACCAACCAGCAGCAAGAGAGGGTGGGCAGCCTGCCCATGACACACCGCCAGCGGGCGCTAGAGCCAGGGCAAGACAGACGCCTGGACCCTGCGTCCAGGCTGCCTCGTAACACACACTCCGCTGTCCTTGCCTGTCCTGGCTGCCAGAGCCCCCGGGGTCACAGCCCCAGCAGAGTCCTCCAGGCCCCTCCCAGCCTCTCCTGGCCTAAAGCCGGGTAGGGGTCACGGTGCTGTGTGAAGGCAGGAGCCCCCTCTTGCCACACTCAGAGGTGGGGAGACAGGTGCTCACGGTGCTGCTGCAGGCCGGCTGGCCCCGGTGTCACCAGCCTCACGGCTCTCACTCCTGCGAGACTGGAGTAGGATCCAACCCCCTACGGCCGTGAGCAGACCCCTGCCTCCTCCCACAGCAGCGGGGGGTCTGGGGAGCAGCCCGGGGGGTCTCGATTCCAGCACGAAGCTGCCAGCCCCTGGACCCCACTCTGAGGAGCAAGGCCGTTGGACCTTAGAATGCCCAGCCTGGGCCAAGGGGGCAGGTGAGGGTCTCGTGCCCCTCACCACCAGGGGAACAGGGCTGCTGCCCGAGGCACAGGGGGTGGGGGTCAGGGCAGGTTCAGGGCCTGGGGATGAAGGGGAAGGAGAGCTCCCGGGCCTGGGAACTGAGGTCCGAGACCCGGGAACTGAGTCTGAGGCCCGCAGCATAGATGGGGCGTGACCAGGCCACCTCTCCCCCACGCCCAGGGCCGTGGGTCCCCATACTGGGGCCAGAGGGACCAGAAAGTTGTCCCTTTCTCCGAACACCAACAAGTCTCGGCCTCACTCCTGTCCACAGCCTTCGGACTGGCCCACGTCGACGCAGGCCCCACATCTGTGGAGCAGGGCCAAGTCCCTGCCAAGGCCACTTAGACCCTTGTCCAAGGTGAGGGAACCTGGTCCTGCCCTCAGAGCATCTTCAGGACTGGCGGGGGGACAGGCCACGAGGACCAGCCTGGCCCTGCCCCAGCCCTTACACCCACCCAGAGAAGGTCTCGGTCCTCGCTCGCCGCAGACGCTCAGGGACTTCTTAACCACAGCCTTCTGTGTGTGGGGTTCTAAGGAGCTGAACCGTCTCCCTGCCCCGCCTCCCACCCCAATCGCTTCCCTCCAGGCAGCCATGCCCTTCAAAACCCAAGAAATCTCCTGGGGCTTATGCCTGAACCCTATAGCCTGGTACCACACCGCGCCATCTCCCAGCCTCCCCAGTCCCACGGCCCCACGTCGCTTCCTGTCTTAGCTCCCCTCTAAAGATGTCGGTAGCCAGGCGACTGCATCATGTCTGGCTGGATGCTGATTCAAGCCCCGACTCTCTCCTGACGCCCCTCTCCAGCCCAGCAAGCTGCAGGTCAGCCTCTGAGGTCTCTGGGCCCCACCACCCCGCCCTCCGTCGTCCTCCACCTGGATCCCCTTCCTGTTGATGTACCTGCTTTCCACTGAGGGTCCCTGGGGACTAGTCGCCGTGATCTCAAGGACCTGATAAGGTCGAATCCACTTGATGGGGGGTTTGCTGGGTTCCGAATTCTAGTTTGGAGATGGTTTTCCTGCAGAGGCCGGGTCTGCAGGAACGGTGCCATCCTGTCTAGTTGCCAGCGTCGCTATCCCAAGTTCAAAGCCACTCTGATTCCTAGTTCTTCAGAGTGACCCTCCCCTCTTCTATTACCTACTCAAAAGTTAAATAAAAAGTCAGTGGTGCCCTGCGAGGTCTTGTTTGTCCCTCACGCCTGTGTCCCTCGGGAGGAGGAGGTGAGTCTTGCTCCTTCACATGGTGGTAGAGCCGGACGGCGGAGCCCTGGAGCACCCAAGGACTAACAAGTGGCCTCGTTTTCCCCAGGCCCCTCCAGTGCGGAGCCGGGCCAGTGGGGAGTGAGGAACCCTGAGATTGTTATCATCTCGGACGTCACATGTGTTTGCTGAGGCGGTGGCTGCAGACTGAGCAGGGGCCTGGCCTGCCGTCGTGGGCAGCAGGCGGTGCCCAGGAACAGCAGGCAGCAGGCCGTCCCCTGCACCGGCACCTGCTCTCTCCAACACCACCTGGAGCGCCTGCCCTGGCCCTCCTGCAGCTGCTGCCCAGGCTCCCAAGAGCCACTGTTGAAGGAAGGCAGCCGTACCGCTCAGGGGAGAGCCCTGAGGGAGGGTTGGGCACAAGCACACTGTGTTCAGGGACAGTGGGCTCTGCAGCCAGGAGGACGGAGCCAGAGCCCGCAGGAGGATGGCGGATGGCGGGCTCCTGAGGCCACCCTGGCTGGAATGCTGGGTCCTGATCCTGCAGTGCTGCAGCCTCAGGGGACATGAAGCCCCCCCCCACTGACCCTCCCTGAGGCTTCAGAGAGGTGAGTCCCTGGGGACTGGCGGGGGTCTGTGAGAAGCAGCTCTTCCGGCCTTACTGAGGGGCGGGAAGGCCAGGGCCAGCCCACCTGGCCCACAGCTCAGTGTCCTGGATGGTCAGAACTCAGGGGATAAGCGCATGTCCCCTGGGAGCCCGCTACGTGACCCTGGGCTTCTCTCTATAAAGTGGGGTTAAACCCTGACCTGCCCGGGCCAGGTCATGAGGAGGACCGCTAGCTCCTGTCCCTGCAGTGAGAGTGCGGGGCCTCCCGCCCTGGCTGGCGTCTGTCCTCGCAGGCTCTGGAGAGCGCTGCCCTGGCACAGTGCCCTTCCGTGCTGTGGAGGGAGGAGGAGGAGGGACATCCAGGGCAGCAGAGGCCATGACTGCCCAGACCAATCTCCAGGCTGCACGGGCCAAACGCTCTGCGAAGGCAGCTCTGAGGGAAGGAGAAGAGCGTGGTGGGGCCCGGAGGCCTCAGAGGCCGGCCTGCAGCTTGCTGGGCAGAGGAGTGGGCTCCTGCCCTTCCTGTCTGCTGGGTTTGAGTGGGACCAACAGCTCTGAGCGGGTTCGAAGTTGGAATCTCCGTGTGGCCTCTGCGGCTGTGGCGACTAAGGCTGGGGTGTGGTCACTGGGCTTCCCCTCTGCAGAGCGCGGGGGTGAAACTCCTGTAAAACCCCATGATAACGAGCGTGGCTTGGGGAGCGTCAGCCCCGCAGCCTGGCTGTCTGCAGAGGAGCCAGGGATCATGGTGGCAGACACTCATGGCACACAGACACCCCAGAAGCAGGGGCCCTGTGTAGACAACAGCCCCCGTGGCCCAGCCCTGGGACCACTGCGTTCCAGGATGCGGGAGCCGGCCAGCTCCTCTGCTTCTCATTAGGACCGTCCCCGCCCCTGCTGCAGCCCCTCCTGCCCGCAGTGTCTCGGGGACTCCCAGCCAAGTCTGGTCTGCTGGCCAGCCTCGAGCCCAGGGGCCCACGCCTTCCAAAAAGGAAGAGGCAGGAAGCCCGGCCCGTGAAGTCTGGCCTGAGAGCCAGGCCTGGGGTGAGGGGACGTGGATGCTGGCCAGCGAGTGAACTGGGCAGCCTGGGCCTCGAGCCGCAGGCGAGGGCAGCTCTGGAGTCTCTGCTGAGGCTCTTGAGCCTGGCCAGGAGGCAGGGGGCAACCGAGACCTGGGACTCCAGGACTCGGACCCAGCCCTTCCCTCGGGGCCTGGAGGGTGTGGATTTATTGGGGGTGGCGTAGACAGAGTGAGTGGTGTCCAGATGATTTCTGAGTGGGAAGACGGTCAGCGGGACGCTGGACACCAGCCAGGCCTTGGTGGGGATGCCTGGGAGGAGACGGCCGGGGACATTCAGGTTCCTCTCAGGGCCACCTGCGTGGGCCTCCTCCCTTCCTGGGTGCTCCGAAGCCCTTCTGCCCTGTTGGGGTGACTGTTGGGCCCATGTGCCTGGTCCCTATGGCTGTGTGACCAAGCCCCAGAGACTGTGCTCTCACGCACAACAGGCACCGGCCTCTCATCGTCTGGAAGCGGGAGGTCCGAGCCCAAGGCTCCGCAGGATGGGGTGGTGAGGCTCCCCTGGCTGGAGAATCGTCCCTGGGTCCTCAAGCGGCCGGTGGGGAGAAAGGTGCTCTCCGGGGTCCTCGGGAAAGGGCACTGCCATGGCTTGGTCATGGTTTGAGCATGTCCCCAAGGGTTTGAGTGTTGAATTTAATCCCCTTTGTGAGGTGTGGACAGGGTGGAAACTCAACCTGACCGTGGTGCTGGGGGCCCCTGGGAGGGGTTAGGATCACACGAAGCCACTGGTGGAGCCCCCAAAGCCAAACCTTGGCAGCTGTGAGCAGAGAGAGGGCCGAGGAGACCACACCCGCTCCCTGACTCTGTGTAGCACCCTGAGCCACCACCGACTCCGCCAGCAAGAAGCACCACCTGATGTGGGCGCCTGGCCTGCGCTGAAGCTGCAAGTGGAAGAAACCTCCTTCTACAAAGCACCAGCCTTGGGCATTTCCCCACCTGAAGCACAGGCCGGACTGAGCGCCCACCAGGCCCCTCCTTCAGGATCTCCTCATGCCCAAGGTCTGCCTCCTGACAGTGTCCAGCAGCCAGTGAATTCTCGAGGGAACCGTCCACAGCAGCACTTCCGGGGGGCGGGGGAGGTTACCCCTCCCTAGCTCTTGGTTGGCCCTGGTAGGAGGGTCCCCAATGCCCCCAGTGACCAGCACTGGGCCTTGTGTAAGACAGTGCCTGGACCATGCTTTGGGGACGCGTACTTGGACCTGCCCACCCCCTTGGTGTCATGAGATGCCACCCCCAGGTGGCTAGGGATGTCCCAAGCAGCCTCCCTGCTCCCAGAGCGGGGGGGGGGGCGGGGGAGGTGTCTTGGCAGGTGCCGAGCCATCAGGACAGATGGATCATCCTGCTGGGGTGGACATGGCGTTCTGTCCCTCCCTCTGGCCTCAGTGGCTCCAACTGGTGTGGCGCCAGCTGGCAGTAGGGCGAGCTGAGAGGGAGCTGTCGGAGCGGCTGCCGGCGTCTCCCCAGGGCTGTGATTGACAGAGGGGAGAGAGCGTGATGGGGGGCCCGGGAGTGTGGGCCTCCTGTGTGTGCACTGCGTGTGTAGGTCGCAGATGCTGGCCAGTGCCCCCGGCCTGTCATGGCTCTGCCAGGGCTGCCTGCCTCCCATGTATCAGTGTCCCCTGCACCTTCACGCCTGTGGAGAGGGGAGGCCTGCAGGCTGGCCCTGCCCCTGTCAGCCCTGCCCTCTGCAGGGCGTGGGGTCCCCGTCTGTGGGTCTGCAGAGGCCCAGGGCTCAGCTGCAGGCTTGCCTGCCTGCTCTCCTCCCAGGCTTCACTCCCATCCCTGCCTGGGCCTCCGCCTGTCCACCCCGGGCCTGAGTGAGACCCTGTGGCTCAAGCCCTGAGCCTGCATGGCTCCTAGCAAGGGACCACGTCACTGTCACCGACACTGCTGTTTATGCCTCCTGCAGGAGGGCTGGATGACCTGAGGCCTCCGCCCTCCCCCAGGCCCCATGTCCCTGTGCTGCGGCCTGTTTGTGTCTGTTTGTCCCTGGGACTGCCCACAGTTCCCTGGTGTCTCTGGCTGTGGGAGCTACCCTGAGTCCCAGGGCGCACACCTCTCTGTTGCTCCACAGGACGGTGGAGCTGACAGGATCCCGACACCCTTGGGGACTCCCACCCACTGGGCAGGAGCCAGCTCAGGCTTCCTGTCTTCCACACAGGCCAGGGCTGCCGTCCTGGGGGAAGGGGATGGACAGGTCACCTCGTGCCTCCCACCCCAGGCTCCTGCTGCCCAGCACCGCTTGGCTCCGTCTGCACCCTGGACACAAGGACACCAACCCCAGGGCCCGGCACAGACACTACCTCACTCACCGGGGCTGCCAGCCTGCAGGACCTCAGCCATGGCCAGCAGGCCAGTCTGGGCAGGGGACAGAAGTTCCTGAGTCGGCTCCATCAGGCTGTGAATACCAGCTGAGGGGGTGGGGCAGCAGGGGGCCAACTTGGTCACCGCGTCTCAGACTCCTTCTAGAATAGCGCTTCTGGAGTCCCACCATGCACAGGGAGGAGAGAGGGGAGGGGGAGGCCACTCAGCCCCGGGGAGCGCAGACCTGTGTGTACCTTTGCCCTGGGTGGCCTCGGAGACCCTGTGGGGGGGCTCCCACACCCACTCGACCAGTGAGGAATCTGAGGCCCAGGGTGAGCTGACCAATCCTGGCTCACACAGCTACAGGTGGCGGAGGCAAGAGGCCAGGAAATGCCCTCTGCCCCCAAAACACGTCCCACCGGCCACACTGCCTTCCTGACCATGCAGGGCCAGCCTCTCCTGAGGTCTCACCCTTGAGCCTCAGGCCAAGCCAGAGTCCCCAGGAACTTCTCATGGAGAGAAGTCGAGAGGTGACCTGGGGCTGCCTGTCTCCTGAGGTCAGGGGTCCAGGTGGAGGGGACAGGAAGGGAGCCGTGGCAGCAGGGCCACTCTCAGGGGGCCCTAAGGCCCTGGGTGGTTGCAGTATCCCAGTTGGAGGCTCCCTCACCAAGGGCCAGCTCTGCGCAGGGTGGTGTCTGGAGGGCTGGAGCTGGTGAGGAGGGAGTCCTGGGTCCCCCTGGGGAGGTCTCCCCAGGTAAGCAGGTCCTGGCTTCCCAAATCACGCCTGCCAAGACCCTCCCGGTCCCACCAGGCCACAGTGAAGAGTCAGGCGGTCAGGCCGGCAGGAAGAGGGTGGTGTGCAGAGCCCCAATCTGGGAAGGTGGCCCTGTGAGGGGCCTCATAGTCAGGGGGGGCATCTTTGGGCATCACAGATGCAGCCTGACCTGGGACCAGCGGCCACAGGCCCCTGGGGTGGGCCCAGGGGAGGCCCCACCATCTGGCCTGAGCAGCGGCTTCCCTGGGCCCTGCAGGGTGTAGAGCAACGTCCTGCCTCGCCCCACTGGGGACAGCAGCATCACTCAGAATTGTCACAACCCCAAACACCTCCAGCCATTGCTGAATATTTGCTAGGTCAGCATTGCCACTGATGAAGACCAGGGCTGGAGTCCCCTGGGCTCCTGGGGCTGGACTATCCTCCTACCTGGTGCTGGACTTTCGGTGCTTGCGCTGTGACAGTCCACTAGGAGGGACACTTAATCAGGGGCTCTTTCCTGTGGTGTGTGACCTCCAGCAGAGTAGGAAGAGCACCCCAGGGAGACGGGACGAGCAGGTTCAGGGTCTTCCCAACAGAGCGCTCCCAGGGTGTCGACCTGGGACGGATCCCAAGAGTCCCCCAGACACCACCCAGAGGCTGCCTCGAAAAGCCACAGACCTGCCTCAAAGAGGGGGCCTGCACCCTGAGGCCAGCAGACAGGGGTGTGGTCCCAACCCCATGTTTTAGGAGATTCCTGGGATCCATGTCCTTGGCGCCTGGCGCAGGGCAGCTATGATGCTGGTGGACACAGATGGCACATGACCATCACGACCGCATGAGAGCAGTTTTCCGAGCTTTTGCTGAACTCTTCAAAGTCCCAGTGAAGGACAGAGAGCTGTGCTTCTGCTGCTGGGGTTGACAGCCTGGAGGCACGACCAGGGCAGGGTCGGGGCAGCGCTGTGTCCACCCACTGGGAAGCTGGGCCACAGTGATGTCTGTGCGCACAGACAGAACGCTCTGTGGTGTGATGTGACCACCACGTGGCGACCCACCCTCAGAACGCTGTGGGTGCAGCAGGGGGCAGATGAGGAGCTGAAGGCCTGGGAGGCAGCCCGGCAGCTGGGCAGGGAGACTGCGTGCCCTGGGAACATCAGTCTTCCCCACCTCTGGGCTCCACAGTCCAGTCCAACCCGGGAAGTGACTTTGCTGCTCTCAGGAGACAGATAGGACGTGGGCCCACACCTCAGTGCCCCGTTGCCACCGGGTGCTGGGTCGAGAGCAGCGGTGACGTCTTTGTGCTGATCTGATCTTTCTGCAATGAACACGTGCTACTTCAACATTAGGAAAAAAAAAAACAGTGAATTTTTTCTAAAGGAAAAAATGCAGAGAGAAAGGCGAGCGGGCCTGAGGGCTGGGCTGCGTCTAGCCGCTGCGCCTCCAGAGCGGCCTGGACGGGGCCAGGAGTGTCACCGGGACGGCGGTCACGCGGCTCCTTCCTGGAATCTGGCAGCCCCCTGTGTCCAAGGGCTCTGACGGGGGGCTGTCTGGGGCCTGGGCCCCTCTGTGCTCTGCGGCTGTGGACAGGGAACGCCTGGGCAGCTTCCCATTTTCCACGGCCGAGATGGGCTGAGGGGACCGTTTCTCCAGCTGGGTCCTTTATGTTTCAACGCTTTAAAGTGAACGATGCAGCAGGTCTGGCCACGAGTTCAGCTGAGCTTCTCAGTGGTGACCCCGTCTGCAGAGCCCACGGTGGAGAGGCCCGGGGAGGTCCGGGGCCATACGGGGCCTGCCTCACCCTCTGCTCGGTCTTGAGGCCTGGCCTGGTACCACTCCCTCCAGGAAGCCTCCTCTGCTTTCCTCAGCCGTGGAGCTTGGTCCTTCACTGAGGCACCCGACCTGCCCCACCCTGGGCCTCTGGGCTCCCTCTGCCTGGCCGGGGGCTGGAGAAGGAGGGGACGTTCCTTCTCTGCCACTTCCCACCTGTGCAGAGGGCTGAGTTCGGCTCCCATAAGCTGATCAGGGCCAAGTGACCCCAGAAAGCCCTGGTGGGGGGGTGCGTCAGGGAAGGGGCTGTGTTGGTGGGCAGCTCAGGGCTGTGGACACTCAGGGCACAGGGCAGTGGGGCTCTGGGAGGCTGAGGAGCACACCTCCGGTGGCCCCAGGGAGCCTGAGGAAACCAGTGTCACCCACACCTCCCAGCAGAGGACCCCCCAGGCATTGCCTGCTAGCACAAGCTCAGTCTGATCTGAGGTCTGGGGTCACTGCAGGGCAGAGAGGTGGCCCTTGGGTGGATGATGGGGGCCGTCAGCAGGTGAGCTTGTTGAAGGACGGGCCACCACAAGGCCCGGCTCCTGCCTCCTGTGGCCGCCTCAGGACCGGGTAGTTGCTCCCTCCCGTGTTGTGCACAGAAGTGTCACCTGATGAGCCACACCTGCTGAGGCCCTGGGGCGTGGTGGACAGGTGAGCTCACCCGTCTCTTCTCCTCGGGCCAGAGCAGGGCTGGGAGGATGGATGAAGGAAACAGTGGTGAGGCTCTGGGCTGAGAGGACACGGAGTTCTCTCACTTAGCAGATATTTACCGGCCGCCTGCATGTGCCCAGCCCCAGGCTGAGCCTGCCTGAGCCCGCAGTGACTCAGAGACCCTGAGTAGAGAGGGACCTGGTCACTGCGGAGCAGGCAAGGCTCAGTGTGGGGTCGCCAGCCGTGCCTGGTGCCACAGCCTGGGCTCCCCATCTTCCCGCTGTGTCCCAGGCAGGCCCCTCCCTGAGCATCCACAGGAGCGGAACACAAACACGGCCGCAGGTCACTTGAGGATTCAATGACATCACGGACAGCCGCGCTCAGCACGATGCCTTCCACATGGTGAGTGGTCAACACGGGGTCACCATGGTAACAGCGGTCGTCAGGCAGACTATGCCCGCCCAGAACGCGCATCCCAGAGCAGGGAGCTGGACCTTGCCTACAGCAGCAGCCAGACTCTGTCTGAAGGAGGGATCAGGTGACGGGCCCGCACCTGCCAGCCTTGGCCACACCACGGCGTCAACACGGCCTCCACAGGCTGGGTGAGGGTGTTCCCGAGGGACGCGCTCAGAGCCGGCCTGCCTTCCCCAGGGAGCTGGGGACGGCTGTGCAGAACCGCCCGCTCACCTGGGCACTTGTACAGCAGGGTATGCCAGTGCCCGCCCCACAGGGGCCTCACGTGGCAGAGCCAGAGGCTACTACGGGCTCCTGAAGTCACCCTCTTGCCACAGAGCCAGACTCGCCACACAGGGCCTTGCTGGTGGGCGCTCCTGGGAGCACGGCCCCACACTCATTCCTCAGGGATGGGGTTCTGGGGGGGTAGCTGGAGGGGCTGGACACCTTGACCTCTGGGAGATGGACGAGCCCAGCTTCCACCCTGCAGGGGCCCCCTCCAGGGGCGCAGATGCCCTTACCTGCAGCCCACCCTACAGGAAGTCCTCAGCCCCCCGACTCCGGGTTAGGAGCACTTGATTTTCCAGGCTCAGAGTCGGAGCCCACACCCTTCATCCTGCTGGTGGGAAGAGGCTCAGAACAGAACCTGTGGTTCTCCTGTCCCTGGAGACTGGGGTGTGGCTCTGGCCCCAAGGTGTCGGGAAGAGGCGTCTTCCTCCCTGGGTGGACACAGCAGGCAGAATGGGAGTGGCAGACAGGTGGGCGGTGTCCAGCCTCTGCCTCTGTGGAGGTGACAAAACGCTGCAGGATGGCATCCGCCCATGTCCATGCGGGACCTCCCACTCAATCCCCAGCAAGCTGCTGCCGCGGGGCCGGGAGTGTGGCATTGGCAGAGAGGCGCAGCCGGGCAGCTCTCCTGGGCAGCAGCCACCTGGGCTCAGCTCTTCCTACTTCCAGGAGACTCTGAGAAGCAGAGCACAGCTGGTGGACACAGCAACTGTCCACCCAGAAGGGGCTGCGGCTGCACGAGGGTCTCCCTGTTGGGCAGGGTTGTCTCGGGACACTTCCAGGCTTGCCCCACCACCCTGGGCACTGTCACCATCCCTGGACCCTCACAAAGCCCAGCTGGACTGCCTTTCTAGAGTCTTCCTGTCACCTTCCGCCTGCCTGTGGCCTCCTGCAAACCTCAGAGCCGCTGTTACCACGCCCGCTCAGCAGGGAAGGGAGCCGAGGGTCTGCTCCATGTGCCAGGCTAGTTCTCCAGATGGCATAATAACTGGCACTTGGGCACTGCCACAGTGGGCACTGTGCCCGGCACCGTCCATCTTTCCTGGAACCTCCACTTATGCACCAAGTGGCAAGGACAGGCTGGTGGGCCCAGAGCTCCATGTTCTTCTGGAGACGCTGCATGAGGGCCCTTCAGCCAAGGGCCCAGCATGGCCGTGCATGACCTGCATGGTGGCAAAGGACACCATGTGTCATGGAAGCCACAGCTGCTCTGGGACTCTCTGGGAGACACTGTGACCTGCTGGAGTCAGGAAAGGTCTTCATGGCCATGGGGAAGGAAAACGCCTCTGCAAGACAGGACAAGGGAGCTTCTACCTGGGGAAGCTCTGGGCTGCAGGTGGGGCTGAGGGCTGCAGAGGCCGAGGGGACAACAGCTCTCCAGAGAAGGCTGGGTAGGCGAGCGGCCCTGCAGAGGGGACTGGGGATCCTTCCAGTCATTTGCTGAAAGACTGGGATGTGCCTTCTCTCCCTTGTGCCCCAAGAAATATTGAGTCATTCTTCACTCCTTATGTAGCTATGAAATGGGCTCTTCTTGAGAAACTCTGATGTGATGGTGGTGGTGATGTGGTGATGGTGGTGATGGTGATGTTAGTGATGGTGATGGTGTTGGTGTTGGTGGTGGTGATGGTGGTGGTGGTGATGATGGTGGTAGTGATGGTAATGATGGTGTTGGTGATAGTGTTGGTGATGGTGGTGGTGATGGTGATGATGATGTTGGTGATGGTGATGATGGTGGTAGTGATGGTGATGATGGTGTTGGTGATGGTGGTGGTGATGGTGATGATGGTGTTGGTGATGGTGATGATGTTGGTAGTGATAGTGATGGTGGTGATGGTGATGATGGTGGTAGTGATGGTAATGATGGTGTTGGTGATAGTGTTGGTGATAGTGTTGGTGATGGTGGTAGTGATGATGATGATGATGTTGGTGATGGTGATGATGGTGGTAGTGATGGTGATGATGGTGTTGGTGGTGGTGGTGATGGTGATGATGGTGTTAGTGATGGTGTGGTGTTGTTGGTGTTGGTGGTGATGGTGATGATGGTGTTGTTGTTGGTGTTGTTGTTGTTGGTGGTGTTGGTGATGGTGATGATGGTGGTAGTGATGGTGATAATGATGGTGGTGATGGTGATGATGGTGTTGGTGATGGTGGTGGTGATGGTGATGATGGTGTTGGTGATGGTGATGGTGGTGGTGGTGGTGATGGCCTGTGTATTTTGGGACTTACCAAGGTCAAGCAGAGTTTTAGTTTTACTTTACCCAAGTATTCCCATTCAGTCCTTATGGAACCCCAAGTTTGCCCCATTATTGTTCAAATCCAAGCTCCCCTGAGCCAAGCACATTCCTTGGTCATGTGCTAGGGATATGAGGGTGACTCTGACAGATGCAGCCCCAGCACATGGAGTGCACAGTCTGTTGGTGGGGACAGGCACATCGACTGATGGCAGGGAGGGACAGGCAGAGAACTCCAGACGAAGAGTCAAGGAAGGCTTCCAGGGGAGGTAGGATCTGGTCCTGGGGCAGATGGTGGTCTGTGGAGGCCAGCCGGCTCTTCCAGGGATGCTCAGCAGACCCCTCCTGAGCTGCCAGGGCTTCCATGGCCGAGCAGAACCCAGCTGGCACCACCTTCAAGGCCTATTTTTAGGCTCAATTTGGCATTAAAAGCAAACACATTGTCAAGAGAGCAGGCAGCTTGGATCCCAGCCCTGAACAGGCCTCTCTGCGACACCAAAAGAGAAAAGGGCTGTGTGGAAGACAGGCTTCTGGCAGAGGCCAGGTCAGCGCCCAGCCTTGGATGACCTGAATACCTCCCGCCCAGTACAGTGTAGAAATGCATGCCCAGCAGCTCGCCCTGGTCCTGCAGCACACCGCCGGGCACTGCCAGGCGAGCGGGAGAGAGCAGAGGATCTGCCTGCCAGAGCCAGCAGCCTGAGGGCACTGCCGCCGTGTCCCTGGGTGAGGAAGCCCCGCTGAAGGACGGAGGCCCTGACCCCTTCGGTGAAGACCCGCGCCCCCAGCTGGGCCTCGCGAGCTCCCCCCACAGGTCTCAGGCAACACGCCACCTGCTTGCCGCCTCCCTCCCCATGGCCACCTCGCGGTGATGACCACTAGCCCACTTCAGGGAGGGACAAGTGAGGCCCAGAGAAGGCAAGAAATTTGCCCGACCCGTTAGTGAGTTGGGGTTTGGACTTGAATTCAAGTCTGTTCGGCTATTGAATGTCCCCAGGTCCCAGGCGCTGAAGTCTAGGTCCTGGCTGAGGGGGCTCCTGGGACATGGCTCCTCTGCCAGAGCAGAGATGGTGGCCAGGCCAAGCCCTGGGGCCAGGGAGCCCAGCCCAGACCGCGCACTCAGGAGACCCACCAGGGAGAGAGGCTTTCGCTCTACAGGGGAACAGACCCACGGGGAGGCGGAGCCTCAGTGTGGCTGTGGACGTAGACCCAAGTCAGGTGGTCTGGAGAGCGAGCCACACACTGCCGTGTTTCAGGTGAGCCGATGGGGACAAGCTCCGTTAGCCCCCACCCCACCTTCACGCACACCTGAGGACCCAGGCTGGGCTCCACCTGGGCCGCTGTGGGCATCAGACCAAAGATCAGGCCCCTGGAGCCAGGCGCACGCTGGCCATGAGGATTGCTTATGTCGACATGTGACACAGCCACACCTCGACCTCAAGCTCCTCCTCCCTGTGTGACCACTGGCCCCGGGGATGACGTTTTCTTCCACTTTAAAAAATTGTGATCAAATGCAGATAACAAACTTTACCATTTTAAATATGCGATTCAGTGGCATTTAGGGACATTTGCCTTGTTATAAAACTGTCCCCACATGGTTTCAGAACTTTCTCATCTTCCTAAACTGAGGCTCTGCCCCACGAGACACTCCCGCCCCTTCCCCTGGCCCAGGCGGCCACGCCTGCCGTCTCTGAGGACCCGACCACTCCAGGACCCCCTGTGAGTGGACCCCGGGTTGTGTCCTCTGTCCCCGGCTTGTCCCTCGGTGCGCTGCTCCCAGGGGCGCCCAGGTGCAGGCTTTCTTTGGCGGAGCCCCACCGTGTCTGGCTTCTCCCCTCATCTCCAGTGGACACCTGCAGTGTCCCCAGGAGGTGTCTCTGGACCCCGTCAGGGTGTTGAGCCGCTGACCTAGAGACGATCGTGAGGAGCCAACGGCCAGCCACGCTGGGTCTGGAGACCCGCAGAGGAGGCCCGCGCCTTGTGTCCCTGCGTGTCCTGGGGGCGCTCGCAAACTCGCACACAGGCTTGTTGTAGTCACCTTTTTTTGCTGGTGTGACCAAAAGGCCCAACAGGAACGATCAGAGGAGGAGTTTTCTTTGGGGCTCATGATTTCAGAGGGTCAGTCCCTAGACGGCCGGCTCTGGGCCCAGGTGAGGGAGTGTCGCAGCAGAAGGGAGCGGAGGAGGACATGTCCTGAGGACATGGCCACCAGGAAGAAGAGAGAGACAGTTTCACTCCCCAGGGACAAAATAGAAGCCCCAAAGACACGCCCCTGGTGACCCACCTCCTCCAGCCACAGCCTGGCCGCCGGCAGTCCACCCAGTGAGTCCCTACGGGGGGCTAACCAGGACTCTGCTGCGAGCCGAGGTGCGCCTCTCACAGCCCGGGCACTTCACCCTGGAACCTTCCGGCACCATCTCACACGTGAGTTTGTGGGGGACACCTCACACCCGGACTGCAGGACACGGGTGCAGGTGCCCACACCAGTGGACACACCGGGCTGGACAGAGGGGTGGGCTGGGTGGCTGCTGGGCCCCACCTGGGAGGCTCTGGATCACCAGTGCACTCCAGACCCAGGGGACAGCTGTGCCGGTGGCGTGGCCGAGCTGTGGGGAGAGCAGGGGCCCTGCCGAGGGCCAGGCTGGGCACCTGAGACTCTGCTCCTCCTCTTCTTCTCCTCCTGCCCCTTCCTTCTTCCCATCCTCCCTTCTCCTCCTCTTTCTTAAAACCTTTTAAACATATAAACATTGCCACCAGCCCCCAAGCCACAGGGAAGCCCTGGACCTGCCCGCTGGGGTGGGCAGACCCCGTGGGGGAAGGCCTGGCCAGGGTCCCGGCTAAGGAACGTGGGGTCGTCACAGGTGAGGCTTCTGATGGCAGGACACAGGCCAAGGGAAGTGGCTGAGTGTCCTTCAACTCAGTGAAAGACCAAGGGGTGCTGCCCACTGCCTTCCTCACGCCACCCGCGAGGCCTGACCACGTGCTGCGGCGCTGGCCTGTGGTGGGCCCAGGTGGTTCCCCACCCACCTGGGGATGCACAGGTCCAGTAGCAACAGGAGCTGACTCCCTCATCCTTTATGTGGGTGACACTGCCGGTCAGCCCACCCTGTGTCCCAAGCTCCCACAAGGACTGTGCCAGGTGCCCAGGGCAGCAGCCAGCTCTTCCCACCCAGACTTCCTATTCTTCCTCCTGTGCCCAGCCTCGGTTTGTGCACAAAGGCTGACCCCTGGGCAAGCCCAGGCCTCGCCTCCGGCCGGTTCTTTGCAGCCAGAAGAGCTGATCTGCTCTCTCCACACCTGTCCCCCACGGCCACTCCAGTCCTGGCATCTGACCAGTCCATGCAACTGTGGAGAGGAAGTAGAGGAAGAGGGTCCCAGATAGGGACATGGCACAGGGAAAGCCGAGGAGGGGGGAGGGGTGGCCATCAGGGAAGGGGGAGGACCAGGTGGCCAGGTGGCGGTGAGGCTGGTCTTGGAAGCCCAGGCACGTGGAGGAGGAACGAGGGCCGGCCGTGCTGGGGGAGCACCGACTGTGGAGGGGACGGAAACATTAGATGATGGCCCGAGAGTCCAGCACAGGTGAACTGACCAGAGCGTCCAGCATCTGATCCCCCGTCTCAAGGGCCCCAAGGGCTGAGGAGGGGGAGGAGGCTGTGTCCAAGGGTCAGGGAGCAATGAGCCCAGACAGGAGTGTCCCCTGGTCTCCACTGCCGGCAGCAGGGCAGGTCCAACCTGGAGGAAGGCCGCCCCAGCGTCAGCAGACACACGGGGACTGAGCTGGTGACTTCCTCTCCCTCGGTGGCCCGTGGGGATGGTTTGGGTCAGGACATCCTGCAGTCTGGAGGTGGCCCCAGCTTCAGTGTCTGTGAAGCTCACCGAGGGCCCTGTCCCACCCTGGACGGGGTCGAGGCCCTCAATGCTGGCCGGTCAGGGTTCGCTCAGAGCCATCCCCACGCGGGGGCGCAGCCCTCAGCAGCACATTCTCATTGTGAGCGGCAGGAGTCTGCCCTGCCCAAGCGCTGGCCCCCAGAGTCCCAGGTGCGTGCAACCAACCCAAAGGCCAGAGTCCTGTGGCCTTGCTCGAGGGCCAGGAGTCCTGGGAGCTGGTCTGGGCTCACCGGGGGAGGCGTCCCTCTCACTGTGCTGCGGAGCCTGCCGTCCCACGCCTTGAACCCTCAGGTCACTGCAGGTGAACTGGGCTGCACCATTTAACCACAGAGAGAGAAAGACCTTCTCCTGGGTCCTGTGGCGGCTCCTCTGACCCGAGGGGTCCTGGAAAGAGAGAGGAGCGCGTGCTGGACCTTTCACTGGGAAGAAGCCGTTCAGATGAGGCAAGGGTGGGACTCCACGGGAACAGGTGAGTGGAACTCGACCCCTGCGGTGACGCCTGCTCCTGGAGCCACGCCTAGCTGTCCAAGCTGGGACAGTGCCCAAGTCACCTCGAAATGTAGTGATGGTCAGAGCCTCGTGCCTCGGGACCAGAAGGCATGGTCATGCAGAGCAGATCCCCACAGAGCCCCCTGGGGACACCATCCGCCATGTCACAGGGGCCACTCCTAGAAAGTGCCACCCAGACCCAAGGCTGGAGTGGGCCTGGACATCTGGGCAGTGGCAGGAGCCCCCTGGGAGTGGGAGGTGGGAGCTTGTCCCCTGTCCCAGGACACTGCAGGCAGAAGGTTCCCCCAGCCACAGCTCTGTGAGGTGCAGGTAGCTGTGTTGAGTCCCCCCGGGGTTCCTGTGCTGGAGGGTTAGTCCCCAGTGTGGCAGTGGGGAGGCGGGGCCTCGAGGGAGGTTGTCAGGTTGCGGGGGGCTGCCCTTGGAAGGCTTCACATACTTCTGGGGGACCCTGGTACGTTCTCATGGGGGGGTTGTTATGGAAGAGCAAGGCTGGCCCTCCCTGCTCTCTGGCTTCCTGCCTCGCCATGTGCTCCCCTCTGGCATGCTGCCACCATGATGTCATCCACCACGAGGACTTCACCAGAGCCCAAGTCAGGGGGCCATCTGATCTTGGACTTCCAGACTCCAAGAGTATGAGCTAAATAAACCTCTTGTCTTGACATATTCTCAGATTCGGGTATTTTGTCATGGCAAAGGAAAAGAGACGGCCAGGCATTTTGAATGTACCACTTTGCAGAAGGGGAAACTGAGGCTCAGAGAGATGAGAAGCATGGCAGAGCAGCCTTAGGACTGCTTCTAAGCCTGTGGTCCCTCCTGCAAAGTGCCTCTCGCTGCAGTCTCAAGTCAGGTCCTGTGGAGATGGGCCACAGAGAAAAATCTAGAAATAAATGTAAAGGCACCTGATTTCAGTGGCCAGTCCAGGACCGAGCATTTCCCTCCCTCTCTCCTCTCCCATTAACAGGGCAGTAAGAGGAACAAAGGAAAGGATGTGGACAGATGTCCAGGCCGGAACGGGAGGCTTCACCAGGCAAGGCTCAGGGTTTCTGGGAGACAAATCTCAGCTGGCAGTGGGGGGGGGCTGCTGAGGGAGCTGGATTGGGGGGCTTGGGGGCTGGGGGCTATCTGGACAGCCAGCTCCAGGCTGGGCCACCTGGGGTGTGGCATGGAGCATGGAGGAGGAGAGGGAGTGGATTTGGCAGCGGTTTGCAGATGAGCTGAGCTGGTGGGCAGAGATAAGCACCAGCTCCTGGACCTGGAGACGCCAAGGGAAACTCAGCTCCGAAAAAGAAGGCCCCTCGTGTCGTCACTGAGCGGGAGGAAGCCCCCCTCTTGCACACCCTCAGTGAAGCCTGCAGGAGACCCTCTGTGGGCACCCCAGGGCAAGGCCAGCTTCTTCCAGGGCAGGCTGAAGCTGTCAGGGGACACCACGTGGGTCCCATGTTCCTCGGCAAAGTCCCTCAGTGCTGTGTTGGAGCAGAAGCCAGGACCAGCACATGAGGTGGGGCCAGATCCCCAGGGGATGGCAGAGTGGATTCCAGAGAGAAGAGGCTCACTCTGGCTGCTGGCCGGAGGAGTTGAGATCTGGCATCCTATGTATAAGTTGTTTTATATAAAAATTGCCAGGTACGGGGGTGCATGCCTATAATCCCAGCGGCTCAGGAGGCCGAGGCAGGAGGATTGTGAGTTCAAAGCCAGCCTCAGTAAAAGTGAGGCACTAAGCAACTCAGTGAGACTGTGTCTCTAAATAAAATACAAAATAGGGCTGAGGATGTGGCTCAGTGGTCGAGTGCCCCTGGGTTCAATCCCCACTACCAAAAAAAAAAAAAAAAAAATTGCCAGGCACAGTGACACACATTTTCCTTGTGACAGGAACTACTTTGAGTGTTTTAGTGACTTTGTCACCAGGAGGGAATTAAGATTAACTCCATCTGACAGATGAGAAAACTGAAGAAAGAGAAGTTAAGTCCCCCGGTCATGGCTAGAAAGTCGCAGAGCTGAAATTCAAACTCAGGTTGCCTGGTTCCAGATTCTGTGTTCTCATACAGACTCTAGTACTTCTGGAATGACCAGGAGGGCAGCATCTGTCTAGAGGGTTTCCAGGTTAAAACAAAAAATAGAACAGAACTTGGGTGATGCAGCCAAAGCTGTGCCAGAGGCAAATTTATTCCTTTAAGCACAATTTTTTAAAGAGGCAAATTAAACCTAAAGAAGAAAGTAAGAGAGAGGGAATAAAAAAAGGTAAGAGCAGAAATTAGTGAACTAGAAAACAAATATACAATAGGGGGGAGGATCAACAAAACAGAACTTGTCCCTCCAGTAAAAAAGAAAAAAATTCAGATTCCCTGACAAGACTGAGTCAGATAAAGAGAGAGAAGAGCAAGCAGCCATGTCAAGAGAAACTGAGGACAGTGAAGAAATAAAAGGGGATTCTGTGCAGCCCCGTGTCTACACACCTGCGTTCTAGAAATGAACACGCCCAGAGAACGCAGCTCACCTGAGCTGTCCCAGGGGAGACAGGAAATCTGACACTCTATTAAAGCAATCAAAGCCTCAGTTTAGACCTTCCCACAAAGAAAACTCTAAATCCGATGTCTCTACCAGAAAGTTCTGTCACTGGTTAAGAAATGAATGATGCCAACCTTACACCATGTGTCCCAGAGAGCAGAACAAGGTCTGCAGCCCGCAGTACACAGTGCTGACCGGGCCCTGGACCAGCAAATGCTTGAAAAGCTGCCCAACCTCATTTTAAGTCACAGAGTTGCAGTTGAAACCCGCGAATCACCACCACCTTCCCAGGGAACGCCATGAATCCAAGACTGGCCTCAGGAGTGCTGGTGGGTGCAGCAGTAGGAACCCAGAGCTGGCGGGGTGCAGACCAGGACCCCCTCCGAAAGTGCACAGTCCTACCCAGACTGAACGCAGGCCCCACGCCCACTCAGCAGAAACCTTGCCCAAGGGACAAGACACACCTGCGAGGGCACCAGCCATGAGGGTCAGCAGCCCTTCAGAACCAGCCCTGTGCCCCTCAGTGGGAGGCTCCTGGGGCAGACTCTGCACCGAGGTGTTGTGAATCGCCCTGGCTGCAGCCACGCAGCCGCCGGGAGCCTCCAAGCAGGAGGTGGAGCTTGGAAGCCAGATGGGTGGAGCGCGGACAGAGCGGCTGTGTTGGTGAGGGCTGAGGGTGCAGGGGACGTCCCGCTGCCGGCCGTGGGAGCCCCCAGAGGAAGGAAGCTAGGTCCTCCGTGAGGCTGGAGCCCCCACCCCCACCCCCACCCCCGCCACTGTCTCCGGCCCCAGATGATGGGTGTGCGGTGGCTTTGAGGTCATGCAACGTGCTAGCAGACTTGGGGTACTTTTCTGTATGTGTCACCCTTCATAATAAAAATGACCTTGAAAACATAAAATCACCCAAGCTTGCCAGTCCTCGGCAGGCCCAGCACCCCGCACACTCTCGGGTCGGAGCAAGCCGTCCTGGGGAGCCGTGGGCGTGTGCACGCGGGTGGGCTGGGCACTTCCCTCTTACCTCTGCTCACCTGGGTTTGGAGTGGCCACCAGCTCTGGACTGGAGCAGGTAGAACTCAGCTCTTTGGGGACAGGGAGGTAAGTGTGGCTTGGGACCAGTGTGTGGGGTGAAGGTGGTGTGGCGGTTAGCGGAGGAAGAGGGGGCCTCCCACTTAGGGGCTCTAGAGGGAGGGAGGGTGGCCCCGGAGTCCGGGAGCGGAAGTCTCTTCTCCTGAAGAAGGAGCAGGTCAGAGGTGGAGACCGAGGGGGAGAGGACAGGGCCTCCACTTCCTGGGTGTCCCCAGAGCCTCACAGGGTATCATGAAGATGGCTGGGGCATCATGGACAGCACGTGCCTACCCTAGTGGAGGAGCGTTGCTGATGTGGACGCTGCTCCTCCAAACCAGAGAGGACCCTAGCCTCAGGGAGCCCAGTGGTGAGGCGCAGCCCCTGCCACCCCCTCTCCTGTCTGGGTCTCACACCCCAGGCTTCCCGCATTCCCGCATTCCCGCATTCCCGCATTCCCGCATTCCCGCATTCCCGCATTCCCCCGCATCCTGGGATCTGGTATGGCCAGCCTGAGCCCAGAGTCCCAGAACCAAGGTGGACTTCTAGGTCCCAAGAAGAATGTATTCCCCGGACACCTGCCATTTTCCGGGCACTGGTGGGCTCTGGGGACACAGCTGTGATAAGCAAAGTCCGTGAGCACACGGAGCTGGCGCTCCAGGGGAGAGAACTCAGGATCCGAATGAACACCAAGATCAGCTGATGCCTGGAGCCGCGACTGGCCGGGTCCCTCAGCTCTGTGACACAGGCAGGGCCCGGGCTTCCGGGAGGGACTCAAGTTTGAGACGAGTTTTAGAGAGCACAGGAGTTTCCCGGGGCCATGGTGCCAGGCCATCACGGCCTTTGTGGGTCCCAGCTGCGGGCTCTGTTCTTTGCAGTCGTCGAGGCTGGACTGGGGCAGTGTCCCCCGGGCTGGGGTCTTGGTGGCTGCAGTGCGACCCTGCCCTGCCTGTCAGCTGTCGAGGCCATCTGCCACCGGCCCTCCCCGAGGTCACCAGCCCCTGTGCTCTCCTCTCTGTGTGACCCCTCAGCCCCCTCAGGACCCTGGGATGGCACCAGGCCCCTGTGTGACCCAGGATCACCTCCTCATTTAGCCTCCTTCACTTGATCCCATCTGCAAAGTCCCTTTTGCCACATACTGTGACATCCTGGGGCTCCAGGGGTTGAAGCGGACACTCAGGGGGCCATTTTCTCAGTTGGTCTTGGAGGGGAAGGTCAGTGGGGAGGAAGCAGGGCCCTGGGAGAAGGGTCCAGGCGGGGGAGCCACTGCACAAACCCAGGCTGCCCATGAGAGCAAGGGCCAGACGGGGCCAGAGGGCCTGATGACTGTGGACCAGGGCCTGGGAGGGAGGGTCCAGCGCCCTCTCTGGCAGAAAGTGGCAGGCCCCTCCCCAGGCTGGCCTCAAGCCTGGGCACAGCCCCAGGCACCCCTCTCCCCTCAGTGGGAACCATTCCAGAATGTTCCTCTCTGGTCAACATGTGCTGGAAGGAACTGGGGGGGGAGGGGGAGGGTGTCCACTGGCAGGGTGACTGCCGGGGCAGGAGCTGTCCGCCCTCCTGGAGGTCCTGACCTCTTGAAGGTCCCCCTGTTGCAGAGCGGATGTTTGTCCTGCAGCAGCTGTGGCCACAGCTGCCCAAGGGGCAGGCAGTTGCCTGGAGGTCAGCCACAGCCCAGGCGAGACCTGGAGGGAGCCCTTCCCTCTCAGGGCCTCAGTGCCCCTTGTCAGCAGACAGTGGAACAGCCTCCCAGGACTCCAGGTGTGCAGAGGCCAGGGGTAGGGGCAGTGTGGCTGCTGAGTGCCCTGTTTACAGACCCAGGGTACCCCCAGGGGACAGCGGAGTCCTTCTGGGCGTGGGCCTGAGTTGCACAACACTCTGGCTGCAGCAGACGGCCCCGAAAAAGTTGTTTTTCACCAACGGCAGCTGGAGGGGCAGCTGGGAGGTCAGCACTCCCCACGGGAGCTGCCGGGCCTGGGGCCAGGAGGGGGCCTGGGGCCACAGTCCCACCTCCACCAGCAGGCTGCCCTGGACAAGTGGACCCACAGCCCTGGCACTGCGAGCTGTCTGAGAGCTGGCCTCCCTCCTGGGGGTGGTAACCACGGCCACCTGGTGTGGAGGCTCAGAGCTGAAGGCCCCGAGGGTCAGCCGGGCTCAGACCCCACCTTGGCCTCCCCTGCACTCAAGAGCAGCCGGGGCGTGTGGGGGGGTGAGGGACGAGAGGTGGCACCGGGCAGACCCTGGTCAAGAGCCTCCAGGCACTGTCGTTGTCCCCACCACATCCAGCTCATCCTCAGGTGACCCCAAACCGCCAAGGACGCAGCATCAACTCCACTTCACAGCTGAGGAAGCTGCAGCTCAGAGGGCAGGGCCACCAGGGCCACTTGAGCTCTGCCTCCCACCCCACAGCACTGCTTGTCTCGGGAGGGAGCCCGGAGGCTGGGTGGCCCCCAGCAGTGTGCCTGGTGGGCGTGGGAGGAGATACCGCCCTCCACCAGCTCGCTCCCCTCACCCACATGGCCGGGTGTCAGTGTCTGCCCCCTGGGGGGACAGTCTGAGGAGGGGAGGGGTCTTCTGCCCACCACACGGAAGGTGCCAATGCAGGGCACCGGCAGGACCCCCGGCCCTGGTTCTGGAACTCTAGAGGCCAAGGCTGGGTGAGGGCTTTTCTTGCCCAAGACCTGGGGCTGGAAGTCAGCGGAGGAGCTGGGCTTTGTACCCCGTGGCCTGACTTGAGACCCTTGGCAAAACCAGAGGTCCTGGGGACAGGTATGTCCCGATCCTTAGCTGTTGTAGAAACCTGTCCTTATCACAGAGGCCACCGCCTCGGTCCAGGCTCCTACACCTAGCAAGGTGTGCGACACGGCGCCCCCAGGAAGGCGCCAACTGCTCGGCGTGGGCCCCAACACCCCTCAGACGGACAACTCTGTGCTTGTAAACTTTAATTTCCGTACAGTAGAGAAACACACGGGGGGCGGGCAGCTGTGCAGCGAAGCTCAAGACACACCTGGAGGCACACACGGGAGGAGGTGTCCACCAGAGCCCGCTGCCCCCACCAGGCTCTGTGGGCAAGGCGGGGCCGGCTCAGTCCTGCACTCGGGCGGCTCTCCCCTCGGCCACCTGGGGCTGAACTTCTCCAGGCAGCAGCCGAGTGTGTGCATCACGCTCTGCTCCCTGCTGCTCCCTGTGCTCCTGGGAGGGTGCACCTCGTGGCGGGTGCAGGGCTCGGCTCAGCAGAGGGTTGTTCACTGGCACCTGCTCCAGGCCAGTCCCTGTTGGACCCTGACCCTGCCAGGGGTCACGGGCACAGCCTGCCCTTTGGGGAGTCTAGGTGGCAGGGCGGGCAGCCCCTGTCATACCATGGGGGGGCACGCAGCAGAAGGAACCTGGACAAGAGGGTGAGGGAGGTGCTCACGAGGGAGGAGCAGACGTGGGAGCTGGGACCTGAAGTGGGTGGTGAGTGGGACTAGGGGGACATTTCAGACAGAGGGATGGACAGGCGCAGAGGCAGGAAGCCGAGGAAGAGGGTAGACTTCAGGAACTGCAGGAGTTTTATAGGTTCCAGAGAACGTCGAAGGTGACCTTCAAGAGCAGGTGCACCAGGGGAGCACGGGACTTCCCTTGTGGTGCTGGGATTTGGGATCAAGGCTGAGATCTGGTCCTCCAGCCAGGCCCAGCCTGGGACTTTGGGAGGCTGTGGCGTCCTCCCTGCTGAGGACCACAGGTCCTCCGTCCGGGTCCTGGAGAGGCTCTCTCCCTGCCATCTGCAGGGCCTGACCTGGCGCTTGATGCTGGAGGGGTGGCCCGCCTCACACGACCACCTCGGGCACAATGCTGAACAGGAGGTCATCGTTGCCCCGCTGCACCTCCAGCAGGAGCGGAGACTCTTTCATGATGGCCTCCTGCAGCTCACTCGAGTCCGCCAGCGGGCGCCCGTTGACCTTGACGATGATGTCGCCATCTTGGATTCCCCCTCTGCCAAAGGGAGAGACACAGGGGCACTCTTCTCAGGGGCCTGGGCTCAGCCAGGACATGGTGGGGTTCAACGGCAGCAGGTGAACAAAAACTACGTCAGTGAGAAAGAGCAGCAAGCAGACCACGAAGCCCCTTCCCCAGAAGGTAACCAGTGGGTGCGGAATAGCGTTCTCCATGTGCCCCAGCCCAGGCCATGTGGGCCATCTTTGCAGGAAGCTCACAGCCACCTGAAGTCAGTGCAGGAGACCCGGCCCAGGCTCCACCCCCCACCAGGGTCTGCCGCCCGCCTCCCAGGCAGCCTCCCCGCCTCTTGGCAGAGCCTACCTCTGGGAAGGCGAATTTGGAACAACCTCCTGCACATAAATCCCACTGCTGACCGACGGGAAGTCGGGGTCGCCAGCCTTGAGTTCCTCCACCAAACTGAAAGGACAGCTCCCTGTGAAGCCTCTTCCCAGCCCCGGAGCCAGCTCCTCGGCATGCAGCTGCCCACCCTCCGCCCAGGCCAGACAAGGAGCCTCCCGGGGCCGCCACACTGCCCTGTCCTGCCACCTGAGCACTCCATGTCCCCCACGAAAATCTCAATGCAAGGCCCCATTAGAAATGTAGAGAGCAGAGCTGGAGGGGAGGAGGGAGGGTGCACAGGAGGAAGGAGGCAAGGCAGAGGGAGGAGGGGGCGATAGGTGATGGAGGGAGGAAGGTTAGTGGGGAGCAGAAAGGAGAGATGGACAGACACTCGGCACGTCCGTTACGGAAGGCTCAGAGGAGACTGGACAGATGGCAGGACGGGCAGGGAACAGAGGAACAGGAAGGACACATGAGCAGGCCCACCAGTGTGGTGGTCTCCATTACAGAGGGCCTCCAAATTGCACCCCTGGAGAAACAGGGAGAGTGTCCTCTGGGGACCGTGTGGTGGGGTGGGTATCCCAGTTCTTCCCAGAGCTCCTCGATGCCTGCACATCCTCTGGCTTCAAACCCTCGGACCTGATTGGTGGACCCTGTCTCCCTCCTCTGCCCACTTCTCCATCCAGCCTGGGTATTTCTGGGCACTGATCACGTAGGCCTGCCATTAGGGGCAGAGTAGAGTGGGTGGAACACAGTCCTTGCCCCCAGGGGCTCATGGCCAGGAGGTGGGGAGGGGTCCCACGAACAGCAGGGGAAGGCAAAGCTGGGGCTCTGCAAAGAGGGGTGGCCTGTGAGGAGGCAGAAGCGCATCCCCCAAATCCATGCACTCCCAGGACCTCAGGGTGCGACCTTGTTGGAAACAGGGTCTTTGCAGATGGGATCAGTTAAGGATCCTGAGATGAGGTCATCCTGATGTAGGGTGAGTCCTGAGTCCAGGGACTGGGGGTTTTATAAGAGAAACAGGGGGAGATTCGGACACAGACACACAGAGGAGGCCACATGGACACAGAGGAGGGATTGGCATGATGTGGCCACAAGCCAAGGACACCCAGAGCCACCAGGAGTGGAAGAAGCAGGAAGTTACTCCCTGAGCCCCCCAGAGGGGCCCCACTGGCACCCTGACAGCAGACTTCGGGTCCCCAGAACTGGGAGCTGACACATTCGGCTGTGCTTAGCCACCCACTTTGTGGTGACTTGTGTGGCAGCCCCAGGAAGGATCCAGAGAAGCACAGGAGAAGTCCGAGCATTGGCCAGGCCAGGACCGGGGCAGCCCGAGCAGGGGCACGCAGGGGGCACCCCTCACCTGGGAGTGATGGTCCGCATCCGAATGCCGATGAACCGCTTCTTCCAGTCTGGAAATGAGTAGAGCAGGACTGGGTTACAGCTGCTGAAAAGCCACCGCCCTCCCCGAGAGGACCAGCAGGGGACAGGAGGTGCCCCGTGGGACCAGGAAGCAGCAGGAGCCACCCTGCCTGAGGCAGCCGGCCCCATGCGGCCAGGCTCCTGCAGCTGTCCTCTCAATACTCCCCAGAGCTAGGAGATGCCCAGCTGCAGTCCCCCACACCACTGCCTTCACGTCCACTCCATCGCTGTTCCACCCATCAGCTCCAACACCCGCTGCCCTTGCTGAGCTCCACACCCAACCCCAAGGGCCCTCCCCCGCCCCACACTGCCAGTCCCCAGTGTCCTTACTTGGAACTGAACCTACCTGCCCATAGACAGTGACACCTGAATCGCCCCGTGAGCACTAGCCAAGCCCACTGAGGTGGCCCCGCAGGCGTCACAGACCCAGAGACTACAGTGACACATTGTGGACTATTAAACAAGACGCAATTCGTTTCACATTTTCAGTTCATAAAAGCTTTCTGGCCACAATGGACTGAAGTAGAAATCAGTAATAGAAATAAACCCAGAAAGCTCTCAGCTAGTTTCAAAGGAGGAATCAAAAGGGAAATGAGAAAGTACTTTCAACTGCAGAAAAGTGAAAATCCATGAAGCTTTGTGGGAATAAGGCAGCTCTGAGAGGGAACCAGCTTAAGTGTGTGTGTCACAAAAGGGTGGCCTCAAGTCAGGGCCCAGATTCCTCCCGAAAAACACGGAACGGAGGCCGACGAGACCTCAAGTGAGCACATGGAAAGAAATAGAGTCTGAATCGATGAGATAGAAACCACGGAGAAGAGAGACGCAACCCAAATCTCAGTCTTTGCCACCAAAACCCTGATAGACCTTTAGCAGCATGACTGGGGGAAAGAAGAGACACCATTGTCACCGGGAGAGCTGGAGAGGCCGCATGGCACGGACCCAGAGACAGCACCAGGGTGTCACCAACCACCTGAGGCCAACACGCCTGGAAACGCGCTGTCCTCCCCCAGGACGGGAACCGGACGACAGGGGACTGGACCAGGATGTCCACTCTCACCACTTCCCTTGAATATTTTACCAGAAATTCTTCCCGGGTAGGAAAAAGAGAGAAAGGACATTCAGGCTGGACAAGAAGAGGTCCGGCTGTGACATTCGGGCTGTCAGGCCATCTATGTAAACAATCTAGTAGACTCTACAGAAAGTGACAGTGAGCACCAGTGTCACGGCTGGACCTGACGCTCCCAGCGGCTCCTGGGTTGAAGGTCCCCGGGCAGCACTGTCCAGGGGCGGGGCTCCTGGGAAGGCGCACTCAGGGCTCTGACCTCAGTGGACTAGCCCTCGGGTGCAGTCATCTGAATGGACTCTCGGAGGTGGTGGGAACCACAGGGGGTGTGTCTGTCCCTGTGCCCTCCTCTTGCTCTGCTCCTTGAGGCGGGCAGCTCTGCTTCCCCGTGAGTCCCCTGACCATGCTCTGCCTCACCTCAGGCCCCGAAATGATGGCACCAACTGACCACGGACTGACTCCTCTGGAGCCGACTCACAGTAAGCCTCTCCTCCTCTGGCTGATTTTCTCAGGCCCTCGACTCCGTGGCGGGAAGGTGACTGGCCATCAGGGAGGCAGCGGTCTCAGGATCAACACGCCAACAGCGTTTTATTTGTATATTCTTGTTACAAACCATCAGCGACTGACCTGGACACTGCGAACCATGGCCACTGCTGAGAAGGGCCAAAGAGGACCCAATCGACGGGGAGAGACTGGGTTGGCAGGTCCGAAGACCCAACAGTGTGAACAGCAAGCCAGTTCTCCCTAGGCTCATCTCTAGGTCCAATGCAAGCCCGACCCAGACCCCAGCAGGTCACCAGAGTGAAAAGCTAACCCTGAAGGTTTGGGAGTGAAAGACTAGAGGAGCCAAAACAGCTGGAGGAAGAGCCAAGAGCAAGGGGGCCGGGGTCAGGGGGCTCCACACCCAACCTGAAGCCTCTCTCTCTACTTTGCACCATATAAAAATGTATTTTGAAATGTGTTTTAGCCCCAAGTCTGAAACCTCAAAAAGCAGGACTTCTGGGGGAGAATCGTGGTCTTGGCTGCGGAGATCCCTTAGCTACAACACTAGATGCGTGACCTAGTCCCAAAGAAGCTGGATTCATCCAATTGTACCAAGTTTCTGCTCTTTAAAGACACTGTTAAGAGAAGGAAAAGGCCAGTCAGGCCAGCAGAGAGCCCCTGCAGCTCACGTATCAGGCCCCTGTGCCGACCAGAGGGAACCTGGAGCCCTCCAGGAGCACCAGCAACCCGACGCTTCACCCAAGATGGACGACTTTACCAGCCACGTGGTGGGTGGTGTCTGCAGGCTCTGGTTTTCAACTGGCTCACGGCACAGGGTTCTGCAGCCCCCCAGCTGCAGAAGGGTCTGGGGTCAGCAGGGAGACAGGCCAGTAAGGGCTCTGGTGGCCAGAGGCCAGGTGTGGGTAGTTCTGCAGGTCGGCCCCGAGGACTTGCTGGTGGGAGGGGCGAGGGCTGAAGGCTGGAGGGACAGGGCTGCCCTTCACTGAGGGGCGGCTGGGGGCTGGTGGGCAGGAGTCTCCTCCTACAGCTGGGGAGAGGTCCGTGGGGAGGTGAGTCTGTGGACTCAAGTCTAAGCCCAGGAGGCTGGACGGGGACGGGCCAAGCCCAAGTCTGAACATCTGGGCCACCCTAGCGGCTCCCTCCTGGCCACTGGCTGCAGGTCAGCGTGGTTCACGGCGCGAGGCCACGCTGAAAGAGGTAAGGTGCAGCCTCCCGCACACACGTGGGGGCAGGGCCTGGTCCCTTGCAGGTGAAGGGTGCCTTCCCAGCAGAAGCCCAGCTTGGGGTCACCTGGGAGGCCAGGGACAGTCACTGGGTAGGAGGACCCCTTGCTGCCCCTCCAGCAGGGCCAGCAGCCCAGCCACGGAGGCAGCTCTCTAGGGACACGGGGCCAGGGGCAGGGGTGTGCTCCTGA
Organism: Urocitellus parryii; assembly: GCF_045843805.1. Lineage (NCBI taxonomy): Eukaryota > Metazoa > Chordata > Mammalia > Rodentia > Sciuridae > Urocitellus > Urocitellus parryii. The sequence continues at coordinate 142,087,759 of NC_135540.1, read as the reverse complement.
CCCCAGGTTCCCGCAGCCTTTGCTGAGTGTTGTGACCAAGGGCGTGAGCCACTGGCCGGAGGAGCTGGGCGCCTGGCTGCGCTCCTTCCTCAGCCCAGGGCTCTGCCGCCCCAGGGTGCCCTTCAGAGGGAGCCCAGAGCACCGGGAGGCCGCCGAATGGCCAGGAGATGGAGCCTGAAAGGGCCCGTGACCTGGGCACAGGAGCTTTAGAAGCAGAATGTGGTAAAGCCCCTGAGCAGGAATGTCACCGCCACAACCCAAAACACGTAGGGCGCACTCCACTCCAGGGCTCCGTGCACAGGGGCTGCTCCCCGGCTCCCTCCTGTCCTCCCAGGGCTCTGCCCCAGCCCCTCCTGCTCCCACCCACATCCCACCTTCTAGAAACCCTGCTGGCTCCACCTTCAAGCAGACCCCACCCATCAGGTCTCCTGACTGCTGCCCCCCCCCAGGGCACTGAGAGCGCCTGCTGTTCCGTGGCTCGCCTGGCCCCCCAGCCAGGGGAGCCCCTGCAGTTACCCCCACTCTCTCCAGGCCCCAGCTCCCGGGCACAGCCCTTGGCCCAGGGGCCCACCACTGCCAGGGCCTCCTCTCCAGCCCCCACGCTGGCCCACCCCTGGGATGTCACACGTCCTGCTCAGGGCCAGACGGGGCCTCCCCCATCTCCTGAGCAGGTGCCCCTCTGCCACATGCCACCTCCAGGGGTCTCCTGCTCCCTGTCCTCTGCAGCCTCCCACCTGCCTTCCTCCTGGTCACCTGTTGGCCCTTGGGGCACGCTCTTTGAGGGCTTAGCCCAGCCTGCAGGAGGGCCAGGGAGGGAGAGGCAGCTGGACACCTGCCCTGGCTGCTCCGGCCTTGTGTGTGACCAAGCCAGAGTTCAGCTGGACCTTGTCCAGAGCTCCGGAGGAGAGGCTGGCCTGGGCTCAGCTGCCCCCTCTCCCTGGAGAAGGAATGAGAGGCACAAGACCCCTGCCCAGCCCTGGCCTCGGCTCTGCCCTGCCCTCCTGCTCCAGCCCTGCCTCTGTGGGTGGGGGCTGCCTCTCCCACTCCCCGGTCTGCTTGGGAAGGACCTCCCCAAGTTCCGCCTGTCCCCCGCCCACTCCTGACCCTGCAGCTTTCCTGAGCTCTACAGCCAAGGAGGCCCTGCCCCCCACAGTGCAGTGGTCACGTGACCTGAAACCCCCCCCCCCCCCCCCGGCATCTGCCACCCTGGACAAGAACAAGAGTGCACTTAGCATCCTGATTTAATAAAAAGATTGATCATTTTAAAGAACTTTAACTGGGTTTGGATCATTTCATACTTTTATTTAGAAAAAGAAAAAAAAAACAAACTCTAACTTTGGAAGAATTTTAAAACAACAGATTCGCTTCTCAGCTAAGATATCTGGGGGTCTTTGTGGGAGGGGGTGGTCTGCACTGTCCTTGGGTGAGGGATGAAGGTTTCTCAGGGGCCAGGTGAGGTCAGTGCTGACCAGGACAGTCCCCTTGACACAGAGAAGCCAAGCCAGGTGCTGGCGGGTCCTTTTCCAAGAAAGGAGAGAAAGAGGCCACCACGCCACTCCAGCAAGACAGGCAGCCCACACCTCACCCACAGGCACCGCCACTGACCCCGGGTGGCCCAGTCCAGGGGACCAGAGAGCTAGGACAGCTAACTGGAGAGGCTCAGAGAAGGAGGACCCAGCTACCAAGGAACCAAGGTGCAGCCTGGTCTAGCTCTGAGGCTCCCGGCAGCCAAGAAGAAGAGGCCTGGGCTCAGATGGTGCCCACTGCCCAAGAGGAGGAGGCTGGGCTCCGTGGGAAAGAGCCCTGCCCAGCCCCAGACTGTCTTCACCTAAGGGCACTGAGGAACGAACGCAGGGTCCGGTGGCCATTCTTCCTTTGACCAGTCCTCAGGCTGCGCTGGGGTCCTTGTGCTTGGCGGGCAGGATGGTGGAGGAGGGGCGAGCAGAGAGGGCCCTGCTCAGTGGAGTGCTGGTGAGGGGCGGGGGAGACAGGGAGCCAGGTGAGGGCGAGGGTGCCGGGTGCCCAGGCCTGGGTGTCGGCCAGGAGGTGAGCGCAAGATGGAGAAGCTCAACTGGGCCACCAGGAAAGGGCCCAGGTCAGGAGTGTGCCTCCCCTGGAAGGTGGCGCCACCACCAACCAAAGGTGACGGGGGTGATCTCACTGGGATAGCCACCTTGTGCCGTGGCAAGACCTCTCCCAGAGGGGTGCTCATGGCCACGTAGGAGTGGACAGGGTGGAGTGGGCAGCCCTGTTGGGACAGGGTGAGGAGAGGGAAGTTGGCCAGAGGTGACTTCCAAGGACAAGGGTCATGTGCTCCTCTGGAACAGAGGGCACCCCACCAAGAGGTCTCCATGGCCCACAGGTGGAAGAAGTAGTTAGCAACGGGTGGAGGGATGGGTGAGGAAGGGAGGGGAGGAGGGACAGCTGAATGGGAAAATGGATGGGCACACGGACATTAGGATGGACAGATGGACAGATGGATAGACTAGGTAGTGGGTGGATGGTGAGTGAGTGGGGTGGGTGGATGAGTGCATGGATGGAAGAGTGGAAGGAAGGGAGAGATAGATGGATGGATAGATGAATAGAATCATAGCAGGTAAACGGCTGGAAGAAGGAAGGAAGGAAGGATGGGTTGGGGGCAGGTGAGTGGGCAGGTGGATGGATGAGTGAGCTGGTGGGTGGATGGGTGAATGTATGGATGGATGGGTGGGGGGCAGGTGGGTGGGCAGGTGGATGAAAGGATGGGTGGATGGGTGGATGGATGGATGGATGGGTGGGTGGGCTGATGACAAATAGGTGGGTGGAAAGGTGGGAGGATAAATGGACAGATGGATGGACAGGTCCACGGGTGAGTGGGTAGGTGAGTGGGCAGGTGGACTGGTGGATGGGTGGGTATTAGGAAGAAACCATCAAACTGTGACAACGAAGGAACAGCCCAGCCAAGAGGAACCAGAAGGTCCAAGCTGATGAAGAGAACTGAGGCCAGAGCTCCGGAGCCACCGGACGTGTCTGGACGGCAGCAAGTGAGGAGGGGCAGGGAGGCCCCCGAGAGGCCACAGAGGAGCTGTCCTGGCGTCCCCTGGCTCTGGGAGGGTGAAGGGACTCCGTCTAGTGGTGAGCACTGCTCACAGCGCACCTGCTCCGACGCTGGCCCCGGAGCCGGGAGGCAGGGCCTGGCCCTGGGGGAGCCCCTGCCCCCCGCCCCCCAGGAGGCCGTACCTTTGATGTGCTTGTCCTGGAACTCTGACAGGAAGCGCGTGATGCGGTCCGAGGGGATGGCAAAGGAGATGCCAGCTGCCACCTTGAGCGTGTTGATGCCAATGACCTCACCATCCTGGCAGGGCCGTCAAAGCAGGGTGGTCACACGAGGGAGCCCAGGCACACTGCTGCCCACGAGGCACGGTGCCCACAGCCTCCTCTCCAGGGGGGCCTCCATGCCCCCACAGGGACACTCCTGGACTAGCCCCAACTGGCCTGAGGGGTGGCTCCTGGGTCGTCCCCCTTCTGCTATCTCCAGAGAGACCTTCTCCGTCCCCTGCCCCACCCTCTGCCCTGGGCAGCAGTGCCCCTGGACCCAGGATGCCAAGGGAGAGGGAGGGCTGTGCCAGGGCGCTGTCTTCGTGTCTAGGAAGCAGGGGGCAGGGAGTGGGGCCAGGCAGCCCCACCGCATCCCTCTGTCCCTGAGCCCCCCCCCCCGCCTCTTCCCCAGCCACCAGGACCTCAGTCTTGAGAAGGACCTCACTCCCCTCAGCCTGGGCAGCACCCTGGCCTGCGCCCTGGCCCGGGGTGGGATGTACCTTGAATATAAACCTGAGGGCGGGAGGCCCAGGGTGACGATGGCCCAGACTGTCTCCTGCCCAACGCACTCGGGGCGCTGCTCTCGGGCAGTTCCCTTGAGGGCATGGGGCAGCGTGGCCTTGGGGATGAGTCCCCTCCGGGGCCTGCGGCCCAGCCGTGCTCCTGTGGTTAGGTGTGCGGGTTCTGGGCCCCACTGTGGGTCCTGTCCCTGCCTTGAGGCTGTGCCCCCTGTGAGCAAAGCCCTGGAGACAGGAGACGCTGGACCTAGGAGACACTCACCAGGTTCACCAGGGGTCCCCCGGAGTTCCCGTACTGCGGGGGAGGAAACAGGTGTTAGCTCTGCCTGAGCCCCAAGCACCCCCCTGCCCGGCCCTGGCTCAGGCGGTGGAGACACACAGCACTCTCCCCGCAGTCTGGGCTCAGCCCTGCCTCACCCACAGGAGAGCTGAGGCCACGGAGGCCACCCACAGCCCTCTGAGGCCTCCCCTGTCCACCAGCGCTCTCCGCGCAGGCCCCCTGCTTTGGTGTCTGCACCACTGGCGGGCGGGGTCACCCAGCGGGCATGCAGTGCAGGGCACCTTCTCGGTCCTGCTGGCCTGGCCCGGGGTCCCTATAGAGACTAACGGTTCCAGCCCCGGGAGTCGCGCAGGCGCAGCGGGCGTGTGCCACGCTGTCTGGGCAGAGCCCTGAGAATGCAGGGGAGGCACCACAGGGAGGCAGAGGGCCCAGCTGGGCACAGCCAGACATGACCCAGCCTGGCAGAATGCAACGCTGCCCGGGGGACAAGGCATCCGGGTTGTGGCCAGGCCTCCCCATCGCTGAAGGACCATTAGGGTCTGAACCCCCAGGGTGGCCGGCCAGCCTGGGCACAAGGCCCGGGTCTGCACTGCTTTTGGCAGCAGTCAGGAGCTGGAACCTGCTCCGGGGACAGGAGCAAGCCAGGTCTTGGGTGTGAACAGGGTGTGCCAGGGCCTGGCGGCCTCCCCTGCTCTGGGACTCACATTGATGATGGCGTCTGTCTGGACGTAGTCCATGTCTGAGTCCCGGAGGCCCAGCTCCCTGCCGTCCCGCTGGGCAGTGCTGACGATGCCCGTCGTCACAGTGTTCTGTAGGGCGAAGGGACTGCCAATGGCCACCACAAACTCACCAGGCCGCAGGTCTGCCGAGTGACCCAGCAGCAACACAGGGAGCTTTTTCTGGGGGGACGGGGAGAAGAGAGGGAGGCTCAGGTGGTCCCAGGGAAGCCGGGGGCAGCTGTACAGGGAGGGCCCCATGAGGCCGAGCCAGGCCCCCGCATGGACCAGGGCCAGGACAGCACCAGACCCAAGCTGGAGCCACGGAACAGAGACTCAGTAGGGCTGGCCACGTGGCCCACCACAGGGAGGCACAGAAGGCCCAGCTGGGCACAGCCTCTGAGCTCCTGAGCCTCCGGGCTTAATGGCCACAGGACCCTCTGGAAATCTGGATGTGCCTGGGGTGGACAGCTCTGCAGGTGCCAGAGCCAGCTGAGGACCCCTCGACACCCCTCCTCCTGACAGACGCACAGGGCACCCGAGTCCCGGGGTGGGCTGACATGGCCACCCACGCCAGCCCCAGTGCCCCTCTTAGCTTCACGTGGGGCTCAGAGCCTCTGTCTGACCTGTGACTGGGCTGGGAGCTGGCAGAGGGGCCAAGTCCAACTTGCTCTGCACTCAGGAGCTGCAGGAGGCTCCGAGGGGTGCCCTCGAGTGCCCATGAGCAAGTGCAAAGGTGCACACACAGGGCAGGTGACTGGCAAGAGCCAGGCAGCCCTTTAGTGGCATCCACGTCAATTCCAGGGTCTGGTCTGCCCGAGTAGCCTGAGACGTCACCGCTGGGGAGGCTGGGGAGGGCCACCTGGGACTGCCTGCCCACGGCCAGACCACATGGGCCTAGCTCTGGAGGGAGCAGGACGGCTTCTCCCCTCTGGCCCTCTCCTCCTGGCCTCTGTCCTCCCCTTGCCCTCTAGCCCTGTTGGGGGCCTCATGTCGAGTGAGACACCTTCCTGGGGCAGTTTTCATAACAGCTGTCCGTGGAGAAGAGGGGGCATCCGCAGACCCCGGCGGGCGTGGGCACGGACCCCTGTGCTCTGGTACTGGCCATGAAGCTTCCGTCCATGGCATGTAGGGACTCAGGAGGAGGAGCCAGGCCACCCACCAGAAGGCAGGGACCCAGAGAGCAGACCTCGGAGAGGCCAGAGGGCCAGGGTGGCTTGTGTGCAGGGAGGCCCGAGACCGGAGCTGGCCAGCTGGGAGGCAGAGCCTCCGCTGGGTTGGCGCCACAAGGCCACCAGGCTCAAGGGGGCTTCCCCTGGGGACATGTCAGGAGGTGCTGGCCAGGGGTTCAGTACTGGGTTTCACTGGCTCGGGCAGCACCTATGGGCACAGGTGTCCACCAGAGCATCTGCTCTGCCCACCTGGCGTCCACGCTGGCTGGTCCCTCAGGACAGTGCCATGAAACCAGGCGGACAGAGCCAGCCGGCACTGTCTGGCTCTCCCCTCCCGACCTGGGCCCCGGGGCAGGGCCAGCTGTGGTCCTCAGGCCACGCCCCCTCTGCCTGCGCTCACTGCTGGGCACAGTGACCTCACCCTGGCCTGGCCGACGGCCCCTCTGGACATCAGCACAATCGCCCAGGGGTGACAGAGACCACAGGGCCCCAGCCCACAGCATGACCACCAGGCGCGTCACAGGATGGGCCGGCTTCTGTCCTCGAGCCTGCTCCTGCCAGGACTCAGGTTCCCTGACTTTAAAGGGAGGTGACGCCCCAGACTCAGCAGCTGGAACTGTCTGCACCGCTGCTCCAGCCTGCCTTGGCAGGGCCACAGGAGGTCCTGCCAGAGACCTGTCACGACGAGTGCTGTCCACCTGTGTCCAGGGGAGGGGCCAGACCCCAACTCAGCACCAGGGAAGCCCCATGTGCAGGCGCCCACCAGAGGCTTAGTGACTGCGTGACAGTCGCGGAGGTGGCCATGAGAACCCCAAGGTGGCCTAACGACCACACTGGGCACCAGGAACAAGCCCAGGGAGGCCCAGCGTCTCGGCTCAGCAGGCTGACTCTGCCACACTTGGCCACGGTCCTGGGAGTTACCTGCCCTCCCCCAGCCTCAGTTTCCCCGTCTGAGATTCCAGGCAGGGACAACCTGAGTAAGCACGGCTTGTGCCCAGCACCAGACACAGAGTCCCTGTGCCGGGGCAGCAGTGCTGGGCAGCCAGAGGCAGGGGCAGATGCTGTGGAGGGCAGGGTGGGTGTCTCCAAGGCTCTGGCCTCAGTGGCCACATGGGACAGCTGCATCTGCAGGAGTAGGCCCCAGGTGCACCCATGGAGCCCCGTCCTGGGGAGTGACGAGGACCCGGTCCCACTGCCCGCCACATGCTCCCTGGCCAGTCACGCAGTCTTGCTCGGTCCTGCGCCTGGGGCCGGGAAAGGCAGGGCTCCAGAGACCCAGGCTCCAGCTCTGACTTGGCCAGTGACCCTGGGAGGACTGCTGGTGGCCCTCAGGACTCAGCTGTCCTAGGGACGTTGGGCCGGGCGTCCAGAGGGGTCAGGAAGAGGCTGCCTCACGGTGCCCCTGCCGTCCCTGAGCTCACCTTGGGGTGGATCTTGATGGTGGCGATGTCAGACTTCTTGTCGATGTCCTTGATGGTGGCCTCGTAGGAGTCTCCGTTCTGCAGCTGCACCTTGAGCTGCTGCCGGCCTGAGGCCGAGTTGCTGCTGGACACCACGTGGGCGTTGGTGACGATCAGACCCGCCTCCGACATGATGAAGCCCGAACCGCTGGACAGGGGCACGTTGCGGCCAAACAGAGGGTGTCTGCAGAGCGCAGGCACAGGGGTGCTCAGGCAGGCCTCCTCGGCCGGGGCAGGGGCAGGCAGCCGGGAGCGGAGCCCACGTGGGCGAGAGAGCACGGGCCTGGAGTCCCGGGGCTGCACAGATGGTGGCTGTGTCACCTACAGGCCATGCCCTGGCCATGAAGCTGGGCCCGCCTCACAGCCATAAAGAAGGGACGGTCACCCCCAGCCTGCAATTTGTTGCCATGAAGAGCCTGCCCGTGGAGGCCTGAGCGGCCCACGGAGGCACTGTCTGCCCACACAGGGCCCTGGAGCCAGACAGACTGGACCCTGATGGCCAGACCCGCTGATTAGCCGCAGCCCTCAGGCAGGTGTCTAAGCCTCGGGCCTCAGTCGCCCCATCTGGAAACAGGCTGTCTGCGTCGGGGCCACACCCACCAGAAGGGAGGGAGGGGCAGCAGAGGCAGCTTGGGGCAGGTGGGGCGTCACGGGTCCCAGCACAGGGCCGGTGCAGGGCAGTGCACAGTCCCTGGGGCTGCTAAGTGGACGGGAGCAGGGGGACCAGGCCCTTGGGGCCTGGACCAGTCAGGAGAGGAAACACCAGGAGGAAGGCCTGGCACATCTCAGGGGCACAAGGGCTTCTGCAAGGTTTAGAAATCGCCCCTCAGACAGCAGCAAGGCCACTGGGTGGCTCCAAGGTGGGCCAGGCCCACACACTCGCAGCTGGGGTGGGCATGGGCACAAGCGTTAGTCCTTGCCGCTGTCATGAAGTTAAGATGAGGTCACACTAGAGCAGGGCGGCCCCAAACACAGGGACCGTCAGATGCAGGGACACAGGGGCACAGGCCAGTGGGTGGACTGGACAACACAGCACAGCCCAGGATGCCAAGGGCTGCTGCCCACCAGCAAGGAGAGAGGCGGCCTGGAGCAGGCTCTCCCGGGGCCCAGGAGGGATGAGACAGACACACCCTGATGTTGGGCTTCTGGCCTCCAAAGCGGTGACCAGCCCTTCTGTGGCCAGGCCACGTGGTCTTGACCCTTCTATCGGAAGCCAGGAAAACAACGCAGCACTTGCCCAGGGAAGCACAGCCCTGCCCGGGTCAGGCCCACGGCGACGGGCAGAGCGCGAGTTTGTGTCCAGCAGCTCAACCACCCTGCGCTCTGAACCTGGCACTGTCCCCCCTGGCTGTGACAGCCCTGTCCTGCCCAGCACCTCCAGAAGCCCTGCACAGCCTCCGTGCCCAGCACGTGGGGTTTGCAGACAGGGCCCAAGGGGGTCCTGAGGTCTCCTCCCTGTGCCCACACCTGGGTCAGGGGTCACCATCCACTCAGATCACTGCCTCCAAGGCCAAGGAGGGACTGGCACTGCAACCCCCCCAGGCCACCTGCCGTCAGTGATCAGTGGCGTGGGGCTGGTGCCCCCGGCTCTGCAGAGAGCTGGTGTGGCTGTCCAGACACAGAGGGACAGCAAAGTGCCACTTAGTGCCCCTGGTTGTAATTTCCTCAATGACTTGTCTCAGGGCCCCCAGGGAAGGGCAGCCAGGGGTCAGCCTCTGCACAGAGACCGGTTCCACCCTGGGGTCAGGAGCCCGGGTCAGCCGCAGCGGGGCCTCCAGTTTCGCGGCAATCTCAGGCCTGGGCTTCGGCCTCCTGGAATGGGGACAGCAGAGGCCCCTCCTGGGGCTCATGGGGAGATGCCTTGGGGTCCCATGAGCCTGGGACTGTCCACCAACGCAGGGCGCTCTGCAGACCGCTGGTCACGTGGACCACGGTCACATGTGCACTGAGTCCCGTGAGTGCCCATCTCCCTCCCGTAGGAGGTGGACACCCCCAGGGCTGCGCTGAGAAACCTGGGCCAAGCCTGGGCGCCGCGGGGAGCCTGAGAAGACCTGGCTCTGCCCCAGGACAGCCAGGGACGGCGGGTGTGGAGCCCGGCACCTGCACTCACTCCAGGCCAGACAGACGGGCTCCAGAGGCCCCTCTCCTCCCATCCCTATGAGGACGAGGACCACGGGCTCCCGCCAGACTCCTGGCCTCACCCAGGCCTCACCCAGGGCCAAGAGTAAAGCAGCGAGCGCTCTGAGCTCGAGAGACGTCGTGTGGGACCGCCTCCTCTTCCCCAGGACTGCACTGGACGCAGTGGCCAGTGTGCTCTGAAGGCCCTGTAATGCTGGGGCGGGGAGGCTGGGGCGGGAGGCTCTGGTAGGGCCCCAGGGGGGACCTGTGCTCCCTGACCCTCCCTCCTGCACCCCACCCTTCCCCCCCACTCACTCCTGCCCCTGCCACACTGGCCGGCCACCTTGGTTGGGGCCAGGCTGTCCTAGGCAAAGCCACTCTGCCAACCCCCTTGGGGACCCTGCTCGTAGCCTTGGTGTGGCCTCCGGGGCCCCAGGCAGCCCACCACCCTGATGCCCTGCTGCCTCACCCTGGCCACTGGAATCCAGCCGAGTTTGGGCCCCAGCAGGCAGAAGGGACCCAGGGGACACCAGGAAGCCACCCGGGTGCAGCAGGGCCCCACGCACCTCAGGAAGAGCTCGATGTGGACCACGGCTGGCGCGATCTTCTCCACCACGTCGGCGATGAAGTTGAACTTGTACCGCGGGCTGGTCAGCGGGTGGAGACCTGCACTGACAGAGGCAGCTGGTCAGGAGCCCCGCGGCTCCCAGCAGCCCTGACTGTCCTGGGGAGGAGGAAGCCCCACCTGAGACCCCTGTTGGGGCCGGCCTCTGCATGTGCAGAGCCTGGGGTACCTCACTGTATGATGTCCAGACACTTGGGACAGGTAAAGAAGGCTTCTGCAAGCTGAGCACCCTCAGATCGCCTCCCTGGACATTGCTGAGCTAGCCAGGAGGCCCAGAGAGGCTAAGACACTTGCCCTGGGTGACACAGCATTGATACTGGGGCCAGCGCTGGGCTCAGTACCCTGTGCCCTTCCTCTCTGATAGGACAGCTGTGTGCTTGCAGGAAATGACCATTGCACCTCCTCGTGGGCTCTGCAGGTCCTCTAGCCTGGGAGCTGGTGAGGTCCAGTGGGTGGGGAAGCTGCCCCCCAGCCCCAGTGTGGCCTTGCTGGAAGATGGTGACCGATTCCTGAGTGAACAGGGCCACACCTTCATCTCCCTTGGCCACAGCCCTGTCCTGCTGGCTGGGCGGCTGGTGAACTTCCCTGACCCTTCACCAGCTCGGGTCTCTGCTGCCCTTCGCCATGGGCTGCTGCCCGCCAGGCCCAGGCTGCAGGCGGGGGGGGGGCAGGGCACAGGCCACGGCTCTGGTCTCCTGCACTGGTCCTGGCCCCTGTGCTTCCAGGCAGGGCCCCTGCTCTGGCCTGGCCCTGGCTTGGCTGGGCAGGCCGCTTCCAGCTCTGTGGCTTCAGCGTTTCCTTACGCACCTGGCCTGAAGGTGCCCCTGGGCCTGCAGGGACAGGTGTGAGGGTGACTCGCAGACTGTGACCTCCCTGCCAGGGGCACCTCCACATGGCCACCCAGCCACCTCAGCTAAGGCCCAGCCCAGAGAGCACGGTGTGTAGCTGAGACCCCCAGGTCTCTGGAGGTGGGGACCGCAGACAGAGGACACCTGGTCAGCCTGAACAGAAGGCCACCTGTCAGGGGTGGCCAGGGGAGACGC